>NW_027507903.1:39981696-40259196 GCF_037356315.1 Lithobates pipiens
TGGCTATGGGACAGGAAGTGAAGAGAAATCTCTGCAATGGAACACAGATGGTGAAAAGAAATCTAGGTTATAACCCTCCCTTAAGCCGGGTACACACGATCAGATTATCAGAATTTTCATCCGTTTTTTGTATGTTGCTAGTCCCATATCAAAAGTGAAGAGGTTACTCAAAATACAAAAATTCTCTTTCAACAGTGTTCTTTCGTTTCTGAGCATGAGTAATCTTACTCTTATGGGGGTTTTTTTTGGACAAAAACTGTACTAATTGAAGAAAATTGGACATCGTGTTCACATACAACAAAAATTTTAGAGCATCAGCATGCACATCCAGCTTTTGTCGTCTGACAATTCTGAATCGTCTGTCGAAAAAGCACCGTACTAACGGTCAGAAAATCGGCAGATCGTTCACCAGACAAAATTTTACATCCGATTTTCTGATTGTGTGTATGGCCTTTACGCTATCCAACATAAAAAATAAAAAGTTTTGTCTATAGTTCTATTTTAAGGATAGCAGCAGAGGTGTCAGCAGCCTCTGTCCCATTGTTACGGTAGTCATAGTTATTCAGGTTGAAAAAAGATCAACCTATACAAAAAATGTAATAAATAGAAAACCTATCCTCTACCCACAGTTGATCCAGAGGAAGGCATTAAAACACCTTAAATAAGGCATGGTTCAAAAATTCCTTCCTGATCCCCGAGAGGCAATTGGATGTTCCCTGGATCAACTTTAACTATGAATATTAATATCTAGTTATGTTTTGTGCATTTAGTTAAGAATAAAGGCCTTTCTTAAAGCAATCTACTGAGCTGGCCAAAACCAGCTCTTGAGGGAGTCTATTCACAGCTCCTACTTAAAGACTTTCTTAAGAAACCTTTACATATTTGGAGATTAAATCTCTTTTCCTCCAGATATAATGAGTGCCCCTTTGTCCTCGGTGATAACTCCACACCAAGTTCACTATATGGACTCCTTTTATATTTGTACATATAATCTCTCCTCATAGCTGAGCTCCTCCATGCCTCTTATCAATTTGGTTGTTCTTCTCTGCACTTTCTCCAGTTCCCCGATATCCTTTTTGAGAACTGGTGCCCAAAACTGAACTGCATCTTCCATATGAGGTCTTACACATGATCAGATTTTCCGCAGACTTTTGATCCAAAGGGCGTTGCCCCCAAACTTGTCTTGCATACAAATGGCACACAATTTTCGGCCAACAAACATGAAAGCAGTGACGTACTACATGTTTTTTCAGCTCTTTACGCTTCCTTTTGGGTTCCCTCTGCTAGTTTCATGTTAGTAGAAGTTTTGATGAGTGTTGATTTGCGCTTTTCATTTTGCGCTTTTCATTTCATGCTTTTCATTTCGCAGTTTTCAGTTGTTGAACGCCCGTTTCGAATGGCGTGTGCCTGGATTTTGTCTTGCATACAAACGGTACACAATTATCGGCCAACAAACATGAACATAGTGACGAGCCAATAAAAAGGAAGATCAATTGTCATACGCCACCCTTTGTGCTCTTTCTGCTAATTTCATGTTAGTAGAAGTTTGGTGAGTGTTGATTCGCGCTTTTCAGTTCATTTCTGAACGGCGATTCGTCAACCAGCCATGTTGCGGAATCGGAGGAGATAACGTGTTAATTATTATTGGTCTTGGAGTTATTGCTTTGACCCAAGTCCAGTCCAGGAACAGGAGGAGAAGGATTTTTTGGATCAAAAATTGGTTGCTTTATTAATTGTGATCAATTATGTCATATGCCTTTGCTACGGGAGCTCCAGGAGAATAATCCAAATGATTTTCGGAATTATCTCCGGATGACAGACCACTGCTTTAACCAACTCTTGGCATTGTTGACCCCCTATATTAAGAAGCAGGACACATGCATGAGGCTTTTATTTTTTGGTTGAATAATGATTTGATTTGGTATATTTTCTATATTTATGGATGCATAGAATTCACTTTTTGGTTAAGTTCTATTGGCAGATCTAATTTTGTTTTCATTTTTTAATGCACAATAAAAAAAATTGTGTAGAATAATACTTTTTGCCAAGTATTATTCTACACAATTTGTTTATTGATTTTAATGATTTGTACAGGAGCAAACTAATATCTCTCTCTTATGATCTACCAGAACACCCAGATCCATCTCCACCATTTATTCCCCCAGTTCATAACTTTACATTTATCAACATTAAACCTCATTTGCTACACAGCTGCCCAATTAAACCATGCATTGAGGTTGGCTTGTAAGTTAAAGACATCCTGTAAGGACGTTATTCCACAGATCAAAAGAAAATATAAGAAGTACATAGTTAGGGTTTACATACACTCAGGGCTTTTTTTTTATAATTGAATAGGTGCAGGTACCTACCACTACAGTAGATCCCCTCCTGCAACAAAAAAACCCCCAGCAACATAAGACCCCTGGACCTGGCAGCGAAAGGGTTAATCTGATCATAAATACATTTGATGCATTTATCAATGGTGTTTAAACTACAGCCCATTGTTCAAATTCAACTCACTACAAGATTTTATCTGGCCTGCAGCTAGGGTCAGTGATGTATCGTCAATGTGCATGGATTGAGGAATAAGGTCAGCAGAGGCTACTTATGGTCTCTGCTTTAACCAACTCATGTAAGGGGAAACTCTGATGAGGACCCTGATGTAAGGGGATACCCAGCAAACTGTATTCCATCCGAGCTACATGGAAGACCTGCCAACTTTAATCCATGCTTTCATAATTTCACAACTGAACTACTGTAGTTTAAAAGGTGCCAACCTTATATAACTCCTTGCATATATATAACAGCTGCTCCTTTAACTGTGAAAAACATGCTAAATTAACCAAACAATAGTAAATTCAGGCGCTATTCTAACTGTATGTGAAATGATAACTGTAAACTATACCATGTGCTCAATAATTAAAGAGTAATGGGTATTATCTTTATTCCCCTGAAAAGTAAAGGCATAATGGGCTAGTATGCATCGCATTATGTGGCAATTACCTGCAAACGAAGCTCTAGATGTCCCCGCTGGTGGAAGCATCCATCTTTGCCCTTCTTCCTTCTGGGGCCGTGGACTCCGGCTCTGTGACTGGCCAGAGCCGCGTGACGTCACTCTTGCGCATGTGTGCGGGAGCCCCCAGTCACACGCTGGAAAAGAAACAGCACGGAGGGCCGTTTCTTCACTGCGCATGCGCCGATGACATCATCAGAGCACTACAAGGCAGATATCTCCTTAACAGCATTTAGGTGATACAGTACATATCGGCAAACCTTATAGGCTTGCCTATATGTAAAAATAGGTCAGGGGGGTTTACAACCACTTTAACCTCTCATGCAAACCCTGCTCAGAAAACTCAATATTGGTAATACCATGTGACAATTAGCATCAAAAAGTGAATAAATGACATTCATGTGCAAAATATCAAATGAAAAAAATAAAAAAATAAAAGATTAGAAATCACATAGTATTGCACTAATAAATGCATGTAACACAATCAATTTCAAAATGTGTATACTTAGTGTGATGTGTCCCAAAAAGATCCAATTTAAAATTGGGATAATCAATTTGAAAATAAAGTCTACTATGAAGTTCAATCAATCTTTATAACCCATCCACCATACTGTGCATCAAGAAATCCTGCAAAATTGGATACTGCTCTTCCCCTAAAACAAACAGGTTCTCCACCACGTGTGAAAGTATAAATGCACTCACCAGAGTCCCAGGGTCACGAGGACCAATCAAGCCTTTTAAGATCAGATGTAATGATCAGAGTTTCTTTAACAATAATCAAACACTTCTCCAATTAGCAGTGTTGTCCCATCAGGCGGATAGCACCAAGTACCAGGAAATGAACAGATAACAAGATGATCATGCAATACCGTTTAATAAAATATATCATAAAAACTCTCTTTGCGTACGTTACAATGTGCCCAGAGCGGCACCAGCTTGATCAGCCTGCACAGTGCCACTGACAGTCTGAATTCCACTGCAGGAATGATGATGCCTAGTAGGCAGAATGCATAGAGCTCGGGTTTCTGTCTATTGCTGAGGCTAGCCAGTGACGTCACATTCAATTTTTTGTTGGAACGCACGCCAGGTTCTACTAGGTAATGGCAGGGTGATCGGTTCCCTGTAGTGGAATTCGGACTGGCAGTGTGCAGGCTGATCAAGCTGGTGCCAGTCTGGACACATTTTACTGTGTCTTCTGTCAGCCGTCCCTGCTGGAAAGATGACAGTGAATATAATTATAACAATATATGCTGCATATATAACTACTGTGCAATTACAAGAGAATCTGATAGGCTGATTGTACCCAGGTTGATTGATCGATCAACTTGGTACATTCAGCCTGCTTGTTATCGGTTCGAATCTCGGCCGGTTCCTGCTGAACTAAGTTCTTGCCAGCCTAAACTCCCCAACACACATTCCTATTGACCCATTAATATGATGGGCATCCTCACCGGATATAAGTGTGCAGGAGGCAGGAAAGTTATAACACTACAAGAAGCAGGGCAAGAGCAGGTCAGTGAGAAGTCACACACACATATAATTAATGAATGATCTCAGAAATGTCTCAAATTGATGACACAAGCCCGAATTCCCATTGACAAAAGCCCCAACAATGCTCTGGATAGCAGTAAAAACATGGCAGGGTTAAAACATTAAAAAAATGTTGGGGATAGAGCACCATACACATTAGGTATGTGCAATGGTGTGTATCCCATTACCTGCAGGCAGCAGCTTCTGCTTAAAATTCTCCATGTTATGTCCTTTTCACAACCTCAGTACTGTGAAGGTTAACAGGGGCTTCTAATATGGAAAGCCGCACCACTCGCCTGCCTCTTTCTGCTTCCTCCTCCATTCATAGAACTTGTCTTACTACACCTCCATGATGCATTGAGTGCTGCGAATGGGCAGAGGTGATCCTGGCGCTCAGTTTTTTCTGGGTGGATGGTCATGCATGTGTAGCACCTCTAATGTGCTAGTAGTGCAGTACTGTGTTTTGGTAGAGTAGGTACATTTACAGGCTTGGCTGCCAGCCAAGTCTACGTGTGTTTTGATCCGGGTCTGGGAGCGACTCAGGGTAGAGCTGGGTGATTCACAAGCAGTATCACCAGGACCTCCAACTTCTTTCCAGAATGTTCTGGTGTTTTCTAGGAAGAGAGGTGGAGAGGGGAGGTGGAGCTTCTTGGGGTTAATCTAAGGATCCCTGACCAATTCCTAACTTGGATTGGCAGGGGGCAGGCCTCCTTAAATACCTGGGATCAGCCCAGCTGGGGAGGGATTGTTCGTGAGGAAGCTGGAGATGGAGTGCTAGGCTGTCCGTGGCCTTTGAGGGAGCTCCCCAGTCTGGGGGGGGGTGACCTTGGGCCTGGGCTCGGGTGTGGACGGGACCCTCTGAGAACACGTGGAGATGTCCTGGACTGGAGGCACCAGAGCAAGGAGAGGACAGCGGGAGAGAACACTGCCAGGCAAGTCTCCAGGGAGGAACAACAGGTCTTAGCCTGTTGTTCCTGGGCTGGTGAGTGAAGCACAGTCAGTAGGACTAGGGAGGCACGGTTGAGAGGACTGGGAGAGAGCAGTCTGAGATGGGTGCAGAACTAGAAGAGTGGACTGTGGAAGAATGGGCAGGAGAGAGAGAAAGCTGCAGCCATGTAGGTTGGCATGGCCTGAAGAGGTGATACTGGAAGAAGTAGCAACGTGTAGGACAACTAGCACCAAGGACTGTCATATTTTTTTGCTACACCATAGGGATCCTAAGTCCCTACCTACAAAGGGAACTTTCAAGGCCTGGGTGAGCCAGTGTCAGGCCTAAACCTGTGGTAGTTGGTCCTAGAAGTACAAGTACGTGATTTGCTGGAGGTGTTGAGGAAGAATAGACTGCAAGCAAGTGTTGTGCTGGAGTAAAGACTGAGATGTATATACAAGGAGTGTATATAGTTAGTCCCGTATAAATATTCTACAGTTCAGTGGGCATCCCATATTCCCTAATCCCATCCAAGTTAATTCTCCTCAATAAATAAAAAAAAACAAAGTGCATGGACTGTTTTCTGTCTAAAGAGTGACTGGAAACTGTGTGGCTGGCTGGGCAGGGTGACAGGTGGACTACAATGGCTCAAAGGTGATATGGTCTAGAAATATTTTACAGAATAAAGCTTGATAAAGCACCTGGACCAGATGTCATCCACCCACAGATCCTAAAAGAATTGAGCTCTTTCATTTCAAAGCCATTGATCCACATTTTTAGGAGCTCAGTAATGACGGGAATAGTACCACTGTATTGGCGTAGGGCCAATATTAAAAAAGGTAACAAAGTCTTTACCAAGTAACTGTAGTCCTGTTAGTTTAACTTCTATAATACTGGAGAGTTTAATAAAAGACCACAAAGATGAGTTCTTGCTGGAAAAAAATATTTTAAGCAACAGACAGCATGGGTTCACGAAAGCCTGAAGTTGTCAAACAAATCTGATTTCTTTTTAAGAAGAGGTAAGTAAAACATTGGACAGAGGGGTGGCTGTGGACGTGGTATACTTGGACTTTGCAAAAGCATTTGACACAGTTCCACACACGGCTCATGTGTAAGGTAAAGTCTACAGGCTTGGAAATATCAGTTTGTAAATGTATAGAAAACTGGCTAAAAGACAGAATTCAGAGAGTAGTGGTTAATGATTCTTACTCAGAATGGTCTAAGATTATCAGTGGTGTACCCCAAGGTTCAGTGTTGGGACCCTTACTTTTTAATATCTGGGATTAAAAGTACCATTTCAGTCTTTGCAGATGACACCAAATTAAGCAGTTACAGGATGTCTCCAATTTACAAGCCAACCTCAATGCACTGTCCAATTGGGCAGTTATGTGGCAAATGAGGTTTAATGTTTATAAATGTAAAGTTATGCACTTGGGGGCTAAGAGTATGCATGCATCATACATACTAGAGGGAGTACAATTTGGGGGTATCCACAGTGGAGAAGGATCTGGGGGTTTTAGTAGATCATAAGCTCAATAATAACATGCAATGCCAAAGCTGCAGTTTCCAAAGCAAACAAAGTACTTTCTTGTATTAAGAAAGGTACGGACTTGAGTCCAGAGAAAGCAATATCATTTTGCCCCTGTACAAATCATTAGTAAGACTTCATCTGGAATATGCAGTTCAGTTTTGGGCACCAGTGTACCCACCTCCGAACATTGACCCTTGGTTCCGTCCCTACCTAACTCCGAGCACTGACCCTTGGTTCTGTCCCTACCCACCTCTGAGCACCGACCCTTGGTTCCACCCCCTACCCAGATCCCATTATTACCCCTTTTAGAGACTATAGAGCCAAGTATCATGCTGTAGTGATAAGTCATTTGTATGGAATTTGGTAATGATAACAAGAAAAGCAATAACAACGATCCCCCGCAGCCACCAACAATTGACCCCCAGCAGCAACAACAGATCTCCCAGCATCCATAGACTCTCCAGCAGCCAGGAACAGTAGACCCATCCCTAACATGTAGATCTCTTCCAGCAACAATTGGCCACCAAATACCAAAGATCCTCCACCAGCAATAATAGATTGCCACGCAAAAATCTATCTCCTCCAACAACAACAGTTACCCCAACAGCCGTCATTGGTAGACCCTGAATCACACCCCAGCACCCCTTGCCATTGCATGCACTCAGTGCTGGAGGTGCCGGAACTGTGTTCCCCAGCGTTCCCACTGAACAAAAGTCCTGGGTGCACCACAGTAGCTTTCTTGTATCTATGTTGAAGATAAAATGTAGCAGACACAACCATTGCTAGGCGTTGTGTAATATCTGCTTGCCATGATCTGGACTGTTATTGCTAGTTATTTGGAAACCAAGTAAAGTTACCTTAAACATGCTTTTTTCCCTGGCTCTTTGTCTCCCAGTGTACTGCGAGTGGTCTGTTTTAGGCTGCAGACCAGTCTACAAACTAATATGGAGGTGAAAAGAAAGCAAGGCAGCCAGCTCAGGGTAGAAGCAGCAGTGGACACGTGACAGAGGGCACTGATGGAAAGATGGCTCCACAGGGTCAAGACGCATCTTTTCTGGGCAGCTGGGCTACTGTAATCCTCCTTGCGTCTCAGGGCCTGGTCTAGAGACCTGTCAGGAACTACAATATAGACCTTGCAAGTATCCTTAGTGATGTGTGGTCCCTGACCTGCTGTATGGTCTAAGGTGCTGTGGATCCTATGTGCTTTAAGGGAGCTGGTAGGGGGGCTCGGGTTATACTATTTCCCTCCTGAAATGTACAAGTGAGTGGAGCCGAATCCCTGCTTGGCAACCCAACGTGAATAATATAATGCAGCACATGGTGGTAACTCCATCCTCTATGTAAGGTCCCATACATAAGCTCTGGCCATGATGACCTCCTCCGAGCACTAGGGGGGCGCTTTCATTTGGTTATAGAAACAGACACAGCCTCTGACTAGTTATCCTGAGATCTTGTATATTCAGTAAAGATTCCCAGGTGGTGGGATGCTAGTTTGCTTTCCATTAATAGGTCTTTCCACAGCTGGGACCACAGCGACCTCTGTTTCTATGCTACTTCTGCTAATACCAAACAGATTATCATGTGCTATCTGGATGTTGGATAGCGGTCTTGCTTTCACACTTAGGTAATTTGCACTCATGTTTCCCTTTACTATTGTTTACCTGCTCATGAAGTTGCATTATATCTTTCTGTGCCCAAATGCTGGCTGAACGTTGGCTTTTATATTAGCCAATAACTACATATTCTAGCAATAAAAAAAAAAGCTATTTCATGAAATTAGAAAACAAAAGTGGTGGCTGCCATATGGCAGGGGTTCTCAGGGCAGGCTGGAAAGTTCTCGCTGCCATAGGTTATTCAATCTGCTACAGAGACGTGTTTTCTTTGGACTGATTAAAATACACACAGGCATGTGTTTAGTTCAGCTTTAATCGGGAAGAATGCGGGAACAGACATAAGGGTATTCAAGTTTATTCTCCTGCTGAGGTGACATATTCAAACAAGTTTAATTAGCAAAATATGTAAATATCAATGCAATTAAAGAATTACGTTTTAGCTGTCTATTACTGGAGTCTATGCAAGTCTTTTATTTCATCCTTACATATAAAGAGGATTTGTTCAGTAAAAAAAGTTCTTAAAGCTGAATTAAAAGAATTATTTGGATTATAAACTTACCTTGGACCAGCTTGGCACAATGTAAGTATTACTCAGATGCTGGGAAATGTGGAAATCACTGTATAGTTGGCATGACTGCAGTAATAATCATGATCTTCCAGGTCCTGCTCCGGTTCTTTGCCAGCAGTTTCTCTTTTGCCCACTGAACATAGGGGATTGTTCGCTTGGCAATGCCACCATTTATAGAATGGCTGGTATTTTTTCAGTAAATACGTTTTTCCGATTGGATGAAGTGAAAATCATGACCACCCAACATTCCTCCTCTGCACCTTGTCCAATCATGGAACACTTTGTATTCACTGATAAAAATACAAGGCATTCTATAAATGGTGATGTTGCTAAGCAAGCAGCTCCTTGTGATTGGTGCGTAGTGGGGCATCTGCTTACATAGAGCCTGAGCAGGACCTGGAAGATCGAGACTATTGCTATAGTAGGACTGACGCTTATGCCGCGTACACACAATCGGACTTTCCGGCAGAATAGGTCAGACGGAATCATTCCGTTGGATAGTACGATCGTGTGTGGGATAGTCCGATCGTTTTTCTTTAAAAAATTCCGACGCCCTAGAAATAGAACATGTTTCAAATCTGTCCGATGAACTCAATTCCTATCCGGAAAACCGCTCATCTGTATGCTGGTCCGATGGACCAAATACGACGCAAGGGCAGCTATTGGCTATTGAACTTCCTTTTCTAGTCCCAGTGTACGTCATCACGTTCAAAATTAATGGACTTTCGAATGGACTTTGTGTGTGGGCAAGTCTCTTCATTCAAAAGTCCACCGTAACTCCTTCGAAAGTCCGTCGGGAAGACCGTCGGACCTTATCTGCCGGAAGGTCCGGTCCTGTGTATGCGGCATTAGAGTGATTTCCAGCTTCCCCAGTGACCCATCAGCCGGGGACAAGGGGTGGACAGGAGGGGCGATATCCCTGGGCACTGTCAGATTGGGGGGATCTCTAAGGAAATTGAGGGGCAGAGGATTTGTGTTGGGAGGGGAAATTTGAGGAGCGGCAAGGGGTAAGAGTTGCTAGGAGTGGGATATATGTGTTGGGAAAGGGGAGGGGGAAGAGGATTTGTGCTAGGAGGGGGGATTTGGGGGGGTTTGTGCTAGAAGAGGTAATATGGTGAAAGGGGGAAGAGAATTGTGCTGGGAGGGGATTTTTTTGTTTGGGGGGGCAATAGTGCTAGGGGGAGAGGGAAATTTAGGGGGTGGATTTGTGCTATGAGGGGGATTTGGAGTTGGGGGGGGCAAAGGATGTGTACTCGGAAGAGAAGTTTGAGGGGTAGAGGATTTGTGCTGGGAGCAGGGATTTCAGCAGGGGGGGGCAAATTTGTACTGGGGAAATGTATGCTTAGGGGTAAATGTGCAGATTTGTGCTCAATTTTCTGGGGGGGATTTTTGCTGACACATAATGCTCAAACATCAGTTTGGCATGGTCGTCCTGGGGCCCTTGTCCTTACATTGTGCCAAGTCACGCCGATGTAAGTACAGAATGCATTATAAATTATTGCTGGTGTAGTGAAATGTGGTGAAATGTGGTGAAATCGTTGCACCACATTTATTTATAAATTTATTTCAGACAATGAACGACCATACACCCAGGTGAGCCTTCCACCGTATAATTACCAGATAGTTGGACTCCATGTTATAGCAGTCTAGTCAGACATGTAATCACACAACATGAAGGATCCATTCGCTGGATATGGAGAAGGATAGCGTCACAGCCACTGATGCTGGCCAGTCACTCTTTCCCATGAAGGTTTATGAAAGAAAGGCAAAAAGTCGCCACATAGCATAAAACTGAGATGGTTTTATTGAAAAAATAACATTAAAAATGACCACAGGTCTGATACAGGGTAACAGGTTGATAAAAGGTTTCCACATAAAAATATCTGCAGATTAGGATAGCGTGATATAGCTGGACATAAATTCCGCCCTACCAGTTTCGTCATACATGCCATGATGACATCATGTATGATGAAACTAGTAGAGCGAAGTCCAGCTATACCACGCTATACTGATCGGCAGACTTTTTATCTACCTGTTACATTGTATTTGACCTGTGGTCCCTCTTAATTGTATGATCTGGGGTCTGTCGGCTGCTGTTTTCCAGCATGCTCGTCAGACAGAAGCCAGCCAAATGGCAGACAGACAGACATACACACAGGCCAAATGTTGGCAGTTTTTTTTTATGAACTGGGAAATGTCTCCTGACATTTGTCTTAAAGCTTCTGTCAGCCTTCCTCTCTAATTGAGCCAAGTCATACAATTAAGGCTTGAAATGTACATATTTTAATGGAGGAGATTGACATATAGATTTTGAGACCAGGGAGAGGGGAAGGGGGTTCGTTTCCAATACGGAAGTGACTGCTCTGAGCTTCAACAAAATGGAGGCCTCCAGCAAAAAAAAAGTAGCAATGCTGGAGGCAATTTACAACACACAATAATTTTGGTAGCATAATTATTAATGTGGAATGTATGTTCTTTTGTTAAAGAATATTAATTGTTTTCAAACTCATATGGGTAAGTCCCTCTTTAAGAATAGGAAGTCTTGGACAAGGTTGTAAATGTAAGGGCATAACCAACTTGGCATAGCTGGATTTTGTGAATCCAATTTATTCATGACACCTTTTGGACAGGCACAATCCCCTTTGCCTTTAATATTTCTATATGGTTGACTTTTAGAGAATTAAAACGCCCTTTAGCAAGTATCAGCAGACTGTATGATCTACCACTCCAGAACTAAACAAAGTAAATGGCAACGTGTTTCCTGCAGGATCGGAGTCATTGTAGACTTTATTTATAAAACCTGTCCATTTTTTATCAGTATTATGGTTAGTATTCATGTTACTTTGAAGTCACAAATGTTTCTTTTGAACACAATACCCGAGGCTTTACATTTACATGGCTGTACACTATGATTATGTACAACCTACATGACCAGCTTAATATCATTTAAAGCAATTGCAGCATTATAGTATCAGTAAGCCCCCACCCTGCAGATCAGTTGTTAGGGTTGTCTATATAAGTTCAGTGTAGGTATGAAGGTAAGTTTGTTTCCGAACACAAATTTAGACCGAAACTTGACTGTTAAAGCATGTGGATTAACACCTAAACATTTACTCCTTCAGCAGAAGTATTATATAGGAGATAGTGGTATTATTTCCACTACTATCCACTTGACCTACAAAAGTTTTACCCCCTTCCTGACCAGGCCATTTTTTGGGATACGGCACTGCGTTATTTTTTTTTTGTAATTGTTTATTTTAAATTTTCAACATCATACAGAAGAAAATATACATGAGATATGAATATTAACGTATCAAAAATGCAGGTATACTTTGATTACAAGGCATACAAAATCTAAACATATAGAGGCATAGCGATGTGATTAAAGTAGTGATCTTCCACCGTATCTTTAAGGGGGTTATAGACAGAATCTGTAAACAGACTATGTAACATCAAAGAGAGCTTTAAGGAAAAAAAAAAAAAATAGATTTCAGACCTTCTCTCGGGGACATGTATGTATCCAGGTTTATCTAAGTAGGAGCAATCCCATCAGAACCATATGTAGACTCATCCCATGTTGACCAAATTTTAGAAAATTTCTGCATCTTATCCTCCACTACGGCCGTCAAGTGTTCCATTCTGCGTATGTCAGCTACAGTGGTGATCAATTGCGGAAGTGTAGGTGGAGAGGTGGACAACCATAACCTGGGTATGACCCTTTTAGCAGCCAATAAGATAAAGGACAACAATCTGCGCAAGGCCTTAGAAATACCAGAGAAAGGGAGGCCTAGCAGATAATGCATGGGCGTCAGGGGAATAGGAGTGCCAGCCAGTGTTTCTAACAGATTTTGGACTTGGAGCCAGAACTGGTGGACTAGGGGGCAGTCCCAAAAAATATGGTAGTGAGAGGCACTGCGTTATTTTAACTGACAATTGCGCGGTCAGGTGACGCTGTACCCAAATAAAATGTATGTCCTTTTTTCCCACAAATAGAGCTTTCTTTTGGTGGTATTTGCGTTTTACATTTTTTGCGATATAAACAAAGATTTTTTGACAATTTTTGAAAAAAAAAACATTCAATAAAATTATTATTTTTTAGGCCAATATGTATTCTGCTACATATTTTTGCTAAAAAAAATATAATATAAGCATATATTGATGGGGTTGTGCAAAAGTTATAGTGTATACAAACTATGGGATATTTGTATTTATTTATTCATTTGTTTACTAGTAATGGTGGCGATCAGCGACTTATAGCGGGACTGCGATATTGTGGCAGACATTCTGACACTAACTGAAACTTTTTGTAAACCAGTGACACTAATACATTGATCAGTGCTAAAAATATGCACTGTCTCTGTACTAACGACGAGGGTTAACTGTGTGCGTAGCCTGTGTTTTACTACAGCGTGGGAAGTGCTTTTACTAAGGGAAGACATGGATCCTTGTCAATGCTTTGCCGGAACACAGGATCCATGCCTTCCCTCCTGTCAGAACGGCAATCTGCTTTGTTTACATAGGCAGATTGCAGTTCTGTTTCTGTGGCTGATGATCGGCGAATGCTGGCGGACATTGAGTCTGAAGTATGCACGATCAGTCCCTGCTATATATAATCACAGCGGAAATGAGCCAGCCGAGGTGCACATTCTGGTCCCCCTACCCAGAAGTGCAGGATCATGTATATAGAGTATCTCACAAAAGTGGCTATACACAACAGTTTACTGCTGTGATTGGTTGCTAAGGATTCCAGCGAGTCCTTCCCAACTATTGATTAGACCAGGGCTCAAAATTTCAAGTCCTGAGCTACTAGCCAGGCCTCAAAGGTTACTCGCCAGCAATGCCTCAATCAATCCTTTCCCTGCCCAACCATGCCCCTCCCCCAGACACGCCCTCACAAATTCTCTCCTGACACTTAAATGTTTTATGCAAAAATAAATTACAAAAATATTATAAATATAAATATTAACAACAACTTTATCAGTGCAGTCTCACCTGTGCCCCTCAATGCAGCCTCACCTGTGCCCACCATTGCAGCCACACTTTGCCCACCATTGCAGCCACACTGTGCCCACTATTGCAGCCTCACTGTGCCTCACTGTGCCCACCATTGCAGCCACACTGTGCCCACCATTGCAGCCTCACTGTGCTCGCCATTGCAGCCTCACTGTGCCCACTATTGCAGCCACACTGTGCCCACTATTGCAGCCACACTGTGCCCATTGCAGCCTCACTGTGCCCGTTGCAGCCTCACTGTGCCCGTTGCAGCCACACTGTGCCAGTTGCAGCCTTACTGTGCCCATTGCAGTCTCACTGTGTCCATTGCAGTCCCAATGTGCCCATTGCAGCCTCACTGTGCTCATTGCAGCCTCACTGTGCCCATTGCAGTCCCAATGTGCCCATTGCAGCCTCACTGTGCCCATTGCAGCCTCACTGTGCCAGTTGCAGCCACACTGTGACAAATTTGCAACCATACTGTGCCCATTGCAGCCCCACTGTGCCCATTACAGCCATAATGTGCCCATTTTAGCCTTACTGTGCTCATTGCAGCCTTGCCTGGGTAGGAGAATGCATGGCTGGAGGAAGAGGAGAGCCGTGGAATAGCATGCTGTTACCAGCGCTTACATTATAATTGTCACCGATCTGCTTGACACAGCCCCACCTCCTTCTGACCTGCGCCTGTGATAGATAGAACGCATCACAGCATTGGACCAGCGTTCTGTCTATCACAGGCGCAAGTCAGGAGGAGGCTCACAGGCAGGCAGCCCAGCTCGCAAGCCCTCATTTTCCACTCGCAAAATGTGAGTAGGCCAGTGGAAAATTTGAGGGCTGGACTAGACCCTTTTACTTACATGGCCAAGAATTCCGGGCCATGTAAACAATGGAGCGGAGTGGTGATGTCATCACATTCCTACCCCCTTATGTATAAACCTAATGACAGCTCTGGAGAACTGTTGTTAATACAGGAGTGCAGCTCAAGTGGACAACATTTTTTCTTTTGACAATCAGCTGGCAACATTCATCTTGATTGATGCTGGGTTTACAATGCTGGATTTTGTGGTTCCCGACCAGCGCACGCTGATGTATGTCGGCAGAATGGCACGGGCAGGCATATTGGCCTACAGGTACGTCCAATCTCTAATGCCACCCTGCCATCGCTCGCGTGCTGCCGGCGGCGCGCTCGCGTGCTGGTCGGGACCCCCGTGAGTCCGGTCGCGGGTCCCGTGGACTCGATCGCCGCGGGCATACCCGCGATCGTCTCACGGGGTGGCTGAACGGAGAGATGCCGTTGTAAACAGCATCTCACCATTCTGCCTAGCAACTAGTGACGCTGATCTCTGCTCCATGTGATTGGAGTAGAGATCAGTGTTCACTAAATGAAAGCCCAGCCCCCAACAGTTAGTAACACACCCCTAGGAACACTTAACCCCTATACTGCCACCCACTGGTTAACCCCTTCACTGCCAGTGTCATTTACACAGGAATCACTGCATTTATATAGCAGTAAATCCTGTATAAATGACAATGGTCCCAAAAATGTGTAAAAAATGTCCGATGGGTCCACCATAACGTTGCAGTTACAATAAAAATTGCTGATCGCCGCCATTACTAGTAAAAAACAAATTATTAATAAAAATGCCATAAAACTATCCCCTATTTTGTAAACGCTATAACTTTTGCGCAAACCAATCAATAATCGCTTATTGTGATTTTTTTTAACAAAAATATGTAGAAGAATACATATCGGCCTAAACTGAGGGACAAAATGTTTTTTTCTATATTTTTGGGGGATATTTATTATAACAAAAAGTTAAAAATAATGCGCTCTATTTTTGTTTATAGCGCAAAAAATAAAAACCGCAGGGGTGATCAAATACCCCCAAAAGAAAGCTCTATTTGTGGGAAAAAAAGGACATCAATTTTGTTTGGGAGCCACGTCGCACGACTGCGCAATTGTCAGTTGAAGAGACGCAGTGCCGAATCGCAAAAAGTGGTCTGGTCTTTGACCAGCAAAATGGTCCGGGGCTTAAGTGGTTAATTATTTTTTAGTAAAGGACATGTCAAAAAAGTGTGTATATTTACAATGGACTTTTTGACTATGTACCCCTTACTCATTCAAAACAACAACAAGTTCCTTGAGTTCTAAAAGCTGTCAGTCATGTATGTGGATGGCATAAACCAGAGAAGTTATCTCAACTGGAACTCAGTGCAGTTGCCAACCACTGGAAAAAAATGGATAACAAGAAAAAAAAAAAAACATAGTGTGTGGTGGACCGCAAGCTGCTGGGTTGCCGTAACTACATGTTTCATGCGCATGCGCTTTTTGAAAGATAGTTTCCATCTTGGACACTAGCGGAGCGTGACAATGAGCCTGCAGGCAGAGGACTGAACACCACCTTCCTTCCACAGGGCTCCCATCTTCTTCCACATGGTTCATGGTGGCCCTTCTCCATGTCTGACCAGCAATGCTCTTGAATGGTGTTGCTTTTTAATACCATTGTTATTACTTTTGGCTATATGCTTTTATGACTGATTCCTGCAGATTTCTCAAGTTTCCACAACATTCTGCAGTTTTTGTTCACTTCTTCTACAGTGCAATAAACACGTTTTTATTCAGCTAAAGTCTCTTAAGTACTTCCTGGCTTTTACCCATTGAGCGCTACTTTTTTTTTTACCCCTTACTCATTCACATGGGAGGAATGGATATCTGGAGGGCACCCTTATCTTAAACAGGCTTCCAGATTCCGATAAGTCCCCACACATCCCCAAAACCACAAGGCCAGATTTGTAGGGAAGAGGCCCTTGTCCAAATCAACATGGTCTCCCCAGAGTTGAGGGCATGTGACCTTGTGTGGTTCAGTAGGGTGGGGCAGTAACCTGCCTTCCCTTTCCTGGCCTACCAGGGTGTGTGCTCAGATTAAGGATCTGGTATTGATTTTGGTTTACATGGTAGAGATGCGCCTCTATGTAACACAAGTTTAGCGGATCTCCCACGCAGAATTTTTAAAAAAATCATACATTTTATTGTTGCACTTTACGCATTATTAAATTCACTGCTGCCTGCAAAATTGTGCTATTATATTTTTTTTTGCATTAAACATTGTCCCCTGGGGCAATCCCCAGCCCACCATGCACTGTTTTGCCAATTCCTTGGCTATTAGCCTTAATGATTGAGAAAATTGTTTTGTCAGACTCGATTCCCATTGACTTCAGTGGGGTTTGGATTCAGAACCACCACAAACCAAATCCAGGTGTGTTCAGCTCATCCCTAGTCCACAGGCAGCTAGGGAAGGTGAAGGATAGATGACATGTAGTAAATCTGAGACATATGGCCATCCTTCAGTAATGTGAACTCTGCATCCAGGCTCGGCTGACTGAACATAAAATTCTTGGGCATGTATTTGCATGATTTGTCATTCCTCATATAGAAAATAGATATAAGTGCAATAATACCTTCATTTTCCATAAGGGTTTTTGGTCAACACCAAGACAGAACACAACACCGGCTATACATTGATAAAAATTAGGCCAGTTCAGCAGGGACCGGGCCAAATTTTGATCCATGTATGGGCACCCTGGTTGTACACAAGTCGATCTAACAATCAATTTGTGTACAACCAGCTTGTCATGTTTTTTTCCAAACAATTAGTGCTGTCGTCTATAGCCACCAACACTATTTATTGTTCCCCTTACTCCCGCTGGTAGAGCTATGGGAGGGATTCAAGCAGTAGGAAGGAAGGAAAAATCCTGGACGGCCACATACCACTGAAGGCATCTTTACTGAAAGAATAAAATCCAAAAACTGTCATAACTTAGGCATAGAAGCCAGGGAAGAACAGTTAAAGCGTTTCACATCACAAACAGATGCTTAGTCATAGCTGACAGCTATGATTAAGCATCTGTTTGTGATGTGAAATGCGTTAGGTGTTCTTCCCTGGCTTCTATGCCTAAGATATGACTGTTTTTGGATTTTTTTGGTCTTCCTTCCTAATTTGGGCAGAGCCAGCACCTGCAAGATCATATAGGGTGGGTGTCTTCAACAGGCCTGAAGCTTTTGAGCTGCAATTTTTCTTCTACATTATTTTCACCAGGGATTCAAACAGTGTTGATAAGGGAATCAAGCATTTTTTTTTTCCACCCATGGTGGAAGGAAAGACAACTATATAATCTATGGCCTGCTTAAGGCTGATTGCACACGGGTTATACTGTCACTAGAGACAAATCGGCAGCAGAGTCACCCATGTCTCATCAGCCTAACAGAGACAGGCAGGAACTTAAAATTGAGCTTTGTTTTTTGCAAATACAACCCTGACTTCTTCTTCTACCAAATTTCATAACCTTGGTAGTCTACTAAATTACAACTTTTTCCAATTTCTTTACATGTGACATTATAGAAGTGACAGTACTAAAAATGTGCCTGTGGTTAGGGATCAAAAGTCCTGCAGAGTTCAGGTGCCAGTCAAACCAATCTGGGAGCAAACAGAAAACTTTAGACAGCCAAGGAAAGTGTGCTTCCATAGACAACATCTGTAACTGGTTACCTGGCTCCAAGGGTTTGTCCAGCCCTGTATTAGAAAAATCATAGCGAGAATCTGGCTAATGTATTAAATGCCTTTCCTATTTTTTTACATCACTCCAAGTGAAAAGGGGAGAGAATGTTCTAATATAAATGAACAAGTTTGCCCTAGATATAATAAATAATCAGAGTAAATACTGTTCAGGGAGAGTAATTTAACAGCCCAGGTAACCAGCCAAATGAATGACGAGACAAGGAGTAACTGTTACTAAACAGGTACAAATTTATAATCAATAATGCACAGCAGGTTCAGGATGGCAAAAACATGTGCAGAATAATACAAAGCAGAATATGAAAGCTGCACAAACATGGCAGCTTAATAAGGGTAACATGTGGCTACATAGCATAATCATTGTAAGACTGCATAACAACAGATTTGGAATCCATAAACAATGTCACAGACACTCTTTAGAATTCTGTTGCACCAACTCTCCAAAAATGTTGTTGCTTCCCACAGTGTCAGAATGCAGTTCACGACCAGGTGAAAACCTGGCATTCCTGCCAATACTTTACATGGCCACAGGAATGCTGGATGACAGATGCGTGAGGATGCATACGAATGTGAGCTGACTTACAGATCCGCAGTGCACGGTCGAGGATGCTCTCAGCCCTGGTTGGCGACAAAAATTGCCTTTATAAGGGAGATATCTGCCGTATGTGATTGTTGGTTGATCTTCAGCTATTCAGTGTGTTTGTTCCTGTAATACTTTGCATCTGTGATTCCTGTTAACAGCTCGGATTGCCCCTGGACCTGTCTTCTGTCTGCCTCCCGGATTAACCCCGGTTTGTTTAATGGACGTGCTCTCTCTACTCTCCTGTGTATGACTCTGGCTAGCCTCCTGACTACGATTACCTCTGTCCACATCTGGTACCTGACCATGGCTTTGAACTGACTACTCTTCTGACTTCTGTTCCACTTGAAACCTGTTAATTATCTTGGACACCACCTGTCTGCAGTCTCTACCTCAGTACTTGGACCTCTCATCTGACAGCACTCTAGTCGGAACATCCTTGCAATCAGCCCTAGCTGGTAACCATGCTTCTTTGAGCCTGGCACCTCCTGTTATCACCTTTAGGGTGCCTGGAGCTTAGCCACAAGGTAAGTCCTCTCACCATTGGCCTCCAACGCCAGGTATATAAAACTTAGATTCATGTACATGTTGTAAACTCTTTCCTCCAAGGAGTTGAGCTGTTATGTGGGCAGAGCTTGATGGGCATGTTGAGAGACCCCGTCATGTCTGTCTCTCTTGTGATTGATGGCTGATGACAGTGTGTGAATTCCATAGCCACTAGACAGCCCAATGGAGGCTATGGAATCCATAACCTGCCATCCGCTGTTAATAACAATAGAGGTCTACCTGACAGGGATCCAGTCTCACAACATCAGGCACTGCCCACCCAACCCCTCAGCCACTGCGTCAGTCTATGTGACAGGTGCAGTGGCCGAAAGATTAGGCTGACAGATTAGGCCCCATTCATCTGCCAGCTGAGATCTCATTACTGACCAAATATGGCCATTGCCATATTTGGGTAATGACATCAACCAGTATCCCTTGCTTTCAGCTGTTGACCACGGAAACTCCTAGCTTGAGGCTGCATGGGGCCATGGATGCATCTTGGGGCCAGAATGTTCACATATTAGCAACCAATGAGCCCCGTGTGAAAAGTTGTCACATTCATACAGCTTTCCAGCAGAGTTAAGTAATTAATTAATTAGAGCCAGTGTGCTTATCTGGCGGTAATTTCTTTCCATTTTTTGTCACAGCCATAGCTCAAAGTCTTGCAGAAAAGAATGACCTGAATTTGTTGTGCTTGTCATAGCCCCTAAAGAAACTTTTGCAAAGCTTTCATGAATTTTGGTGTAGGACAATTTAAAAGGATCATACAGCCAGAAAAATACATTTTTGAATTATCTTCAGAGAGCCGACTTGCAATTATTCTTATTGAGCAACCCTCAAAGTAAAATCCAGGACAGCTCTGGTAACATGGGCAAAAAGGCTGGAGTAGTGTAAAGGGCCACCTTTCTGGAACCAGACTACTGTTTGGAAAAGGGTTCCCTACTATAGCCTGGTCTTCCAGAGAAGCTACATGCTATTAGGTTCCTGCCTGGTTGCCTGTACGCTGGTTCTGATGGTGGAGGGCCTCCCACCTGGCTACAGATCACAGGCCCAGCTACCTTTGTCTCATTTGATGTTGACTCTCTGAGCTTCTGAAGTAGGAAAGCATAGGAACGTATCCTACTTGGTCATGTGCAGGAACTCAGAGAGTTGAGGGAGATGGAGTTAAAAGAGCCTGTGCCTGCATCTTTGCATTATGAGTGAAAGGACACTGGTAGTTTAATACATATTTTAATTTATTTTACAGTAGTGTCTACTATATAGAAGAACGGGTGTTTTAAAGTACCCTGCTTTGGGCATTTTTGCATTATTTCTGCTCTTTCTGTACCGTATTGCAACTTAGCTGGGGATTCCATCTTCCCACATGCAAGTTATGTTCTGAAGATGATATGATGATTGATGAGTAAAAGAATTCATTACACTATAAGACCCATGTCTCCGAACAATTTCTAAAAAGAGAATGAGCAAGTGCAATAACTCTGGTGTAAAAACAAGGCATTAACCAGATCCCTATCAGCCTTTTGAGTTCTCAAAGAGGAGGATTTGGGAGCTTAGTGAAGGGGAAAGAAAGCAAGATTAAATGACATAATAAACAGGTCATATCAAGCTGGTGGCGTCTGTCAGTTATCACTGACACATCTTTATTTTACCTAGGATGTTAGTCGGGGGATATTAAACAAACAGAGAGTTCATCACAGCCTGTCTCATCCATCATGTTCTGTTTTACATTGCAGTTGTAGACTCTGTTCCCGTGTCATTGGGTCTTTAATAATCAAACTGTCTCCCATATCACAGCTGGAAGGCTTGTGAATGCGTCTGGGTAATTAAATGAACTTTTAGTACTTTTTAACCACTTAAGAACCAGGCCTATTTTTCTAACTTGTTGTTTACAAGTTAAAATCGGCTTTTTTTTCTGTAAAAATACTTAGAACCTCCAAACATTATATATATATTTTTTCAGACACCCTAGAGAATAAAATGGCGGCCGTTGTAATACTTTATGTCACACCGTATTTGAAAGTGGTCTTACAAGCGCAAATTTTTTTGGAAAAAAAACACTTTTTTAAATAAAAAAAAAGACAACAGTAAAGTTAATCCATTTTTTTTTCTAGATTGTGAAAAATTGTGTAAACATCCCTTGTAATAGAAAAAAGGCATGACAGGACCTTTTTAACGTGAGATCTGGGGTCAAAAAGACCTCAGATCTCACATTTACACTTAAAAGCAATAAAACAAATTTCAAAAATGTATTTATTTTTTTTTAAATTCCCTTTAAGACCATTGGGCAGAAGTGACGTTTGACATCGCTTCTGTCATCCGATGGTATGGAGCCAAGTGGGGGCCATCTTTCCCTCACTCGACTGCATGCCTCAGAGGGGAAAGGACCCGATTGTCTCTGCTGCTACCGGTGGCTCCGGTAAGCTATCTGCTGCCATAACCTCGGTATTCAAAGTCAAACAGCTGCCGTATAATGATGGCAAGCGGTCCATAAGTAGTTAAAAAATATGTAAACCCAACATTTCATATTCCTCATATGTATTGTGCAGAGTACAATACTTATATGCAGTAATACAGCTTTAGTTTCATGGAGAAATATATTACATGTCTTACAGCATGGAGAAACATGAACAAGGAGTATACAAGTACATACACTGAACATACTGTGATCACATTACCATAGAATAACACACCATAACACTGCAGTGTTACCTGCTGGATAGATAGATATAATGCATACAGTATTGTCAGTTTATTAGTAACCATGCTGTTGTTCTTTCCAACACCCCTTCTCAATAGCATGTGCTTTATCAAATTATATTCAGCTTCTTCTGGATATAATGATAACATTCATTCAACAAACACTTGGTGAGTGCAAAAGCAGTCATTTCCTCTGATGGGCAGAATTGATGTAATGTCAATAGCACCTTGCTATTGATTGTCCCTCAGTAGGTGATACTAAACATCTATATATTTGACTTGCATGCCCTTCCTGGCTGCAACACTAAGAAGCACTCTGATGGTGGAGTGTTTTACGATTGGAGTGAATATTCGGGTGAGGTCAGGTGATCTGTGTTCTCTGCCACCCGGACTGCTGTCTGGGTGGATGTGTGTCGTATGCCCCAGGCTACTAGGCCAGAGATTGGGCCTACCCTGGGGCATCTGCGAGGCTGGTGAGGGCCTATCCAGAAGAAAGAGGGTAGTGCAGCGCTGGGACTGCGGCTTGCAATCCAACCAAAAGTGACGGCTCTGCCAGCCGGAGATCCTGTCAATTGTTGGAGGTGGAAGGGAAGCTAGAAGGGAAGGGAAGGGACCAACTGACTTTGCCAGGGACCACAGTGAGTAACTGAAGCAAGTACCGAAACCATATTCTCACCAAAGGACACAGTGGAGAATCGGGAATCTTCAAGTCAGGGACCTAACCAGCGGAGGAGAAACTTGCAGAGCAGCTTTGTGTGTCAAGCTAGGGACCGATCCAGTTAGCAGGGGTTAAGCTTGAGGAGTATCTGGAGTGCCAGGCTAGGGACCCAGCAGAGAAGTGGGGGTGACGCTTGAGGGGATACCACCGCAAACCTTGGAGGAGCTCAAGGGATTCATAGTCATTGAATCAGTGGGTCTAGTGAGACCAGAAGCTCAATATTGTAGAACTACAAGGAGCAGTTGTAGTGGAGCTGAAAGAACTGATACATTCGAGTTAGGAACTGTTAAAGGACTGTTACCATAAGGCCGCGTACACACGGGCGGATTGTCTGGCCAACTAAGTTCGTCAGACAATCCGACAGACAGTCCGTCCTACTTTTGAATGAACGGACTTGACCACACACGACGAACAGACAGTCCGCTGAAAGCTTGCGCGATGACGTGTACGGCACGTATGACGGGACTAGAAATTCGACGTCCAATACACTGCAATGCAACCTTCGGCCGTGTAAATCCTTTCTGAGCATGCGCCATACTTAGTCTGTCGAACTAGCCTACTCACGAGCGGACTGTCTGCTGAAACCAAGTTTGGACGGACAATATTACGGAAATTCTGAAAGACTTAGTCCGCCAGACTGTCCGCTGAAAAAGTCAGCTGAAGCCCACACACGAGCGGATTGTCCGCTGAAACGTGTTTCTAAGTTGGATGGACAATCCTCTCGTGTGTACGCGGCCTAAGAGACAGCAGAAGCGGCACCTCGCTGGGGCCTTTCCCTACACGGCTGTTCTCCTTTTGAAGTCTCAGTGTCTGCCAATTGAGTTTGCAACTATCTGAGGGGGTCCTGGCCCTAATGCTCTTTCCCCCAAAATATATAAAAAGGACTGTCAAAATAAATAAAACCTCTTTCACATCCAAGAAGTGTCTGGCGCCCAATGACTTTCACCATCTTTGCACCCACTATGCCTCACAACACAACACATATTGAAGGATATCAGCTATCTTTGGCCTTGGTTCTCATGAGACCAAAAGAGGTAAAAGAACTTGCTACATAATCTTCAACGAATTTCTGGGCATAACCCTTGGCAACTAGTCTGACTTTGTCTTTGTGGATATTCCCTTCTGCGTCTGACTTTATTTTGAAAGTCTACTTACTTCCTATAGTTTTACGGTTAGGAGGGAGCTCTGTGAGTTTCCAAGTTTTATTTTCTTGAAGTGACTTTAATTCTTCTTCTGCTGCCTTTCTTCATTTATTGGCTTCACATTTTGGCAGTTTTTCTATGTCTTCCCAGGAGATGTTGGTTCAAGTATGCTGTGTGTTTTGACAGTGTGTGACAGCTTGCGGGGTGGTATCCCCTTTGTAGTCCGAGAAGATCTTTTGACTTCAGGCAGTTCAGCAGTATCTGGTGGGGAACTTGATTTAGGCAATGTGAATTCCACCTCTTGTTCTGACTCCTGCACAGGTTTGCTTTGGTCGACCTTTACTTCTGCTTTGCTGGGTATGTTCACTTCACAGCTTTCAGGGATTGGTGTTTCTGATGATGGGCTTTCATCGAAGTAAACACTACGGCTTATTATCATTTTGTCAGTCTTTGGGTGTAGGATTCTGTAACCCTTAGTTTGCTCACTGTAGCCTACTAGAATGCCCTCTATGGCTCTGTTCAACAGGTCGGATCCCTTTTCACTTAGAATATAGATATGTAGCGGCCATAACCCTTTGCAGGGCGGTCTTAACTTTTGGGCTTACCGGTTACCTCCACTTGACTTGTTCTTCCATGTCTAGGGGTTCCCAGGGTTGATACCCAACAACTTTGAACGCTTTTTTCATTTTTTTATTTGCAGGGGTAACGTCCAACAAACACAGTCTTGTATGGGAACAGAGGGCATGGGTGAAAGAACTCAGGCACCTTGAACTGCAAATATAACAAAGTCTCTAGTACCACCCAGAGAGTAGCCACTCACAGCTGGGCACTTGAAGGCTGAATAAATATCTAGAGTGTCAGGTCACCTAGAGGCGAGGTGACAGGTGCACCCCGTAGGGATCCGGAGTGCACCGCAAGGTAGTGGACCCTACGGCTGACTGCTGCAGACGGGGGACAGATCCCACTGGGGTAAGAGCGTAAGATTCCCCGGGGCGCGGAGTCTAAGAGCCAGCTGGTGTTCACCAGAGCTTCGAGTGGTGAAGATGGTCTTGGCTGCAACTGGCTCCAGGTCGCGACCCCCAGGGTCCCCCAGCTCACACCCACAGTAGGGAACAGGAGGATAGGGATGGTGAGGGACAAAGCCAAAGTCGGGGCCACAAGCAGAACAGAATAGTCGGGTACACGCCAATAGGTCAGGGTCACAGGCAAGCAGGGATGGTCAGAACATGCCAAGGTCGGTAACGGAAATCAGTAGCAGAGCACACGACAGGAAACAGGAAGCTAATACACAAAGGAATACACAATGGTTGATCAGCACTGAGCCCTGCAGTGCACAGGTTTATATAGGCTCCCTGATAGGGCCCGGGGTGGAGCCATGCTTAGAGGAGAGGTTATAAAAACCACCAGGTGGAAGTAGCTGGCTTCTTAGTCTGAAGACATGAGGGAAGGTAAGCAAACACAGGAAGATCACTGCATAACCATGACAGTACCCTCCCTCTTACGAGGCCTCCCCCTTCCCTGCCTGGGTCCAGGCTTAAAGGGAAACTCCAGATGGAACCTCCTTAACAGACAGGGAGCAAAGACCTCAGATGCAGTGATCCAAGACCTCTCCTCAGAACCCAACCCTTTCCAAAGTACGAGGTATTGAAGAATGCCTTTACGGAGCCGGGAATCCAAAACTTGACTAACCTCGTATTTTAGATTATCCTCAGAAACCAAAGCAGAGGTAGGGAGAGGACGAGAGGACTTGAGGACTAAAGGCTTTTTAGGAATGAGTAAGGGCATGAGAAGATCAGGAGTCTGAGCAGGGACCCCCAAACCCTTAAAGTTGAGTTGGGCATCCATCACAGGACCACCAAACTGGGCAGAGGTCAGTGGATCCCTGAGGTCAGGTTGGTTAGAGGGTGACATGTCGCAAGATTTAAGCTGGATAGCAGAAACACAAACAGAACCCAGAGAAAAAGATTGAAAACCCCTCTTGGCCGAATGAGGTATTCTATCCAAAGGATGGATTGAGCCTCTTAAATGGGTTTGAACGGACATAGTAGTAGTAGGGTGAGACTGGGTCACAGAAGGTCCTGAACAAGAAGCAGGAAGCTCATAGGGCATGGGCTGGACTGGCATAAGTGGTGTGGAGGCCGACTGATTAGTATAGTCAGATGTAGCGACCATCGCATCACAAGGCATAGCGACTCTGGAACTTGCAGACAAGTTAACCTGGCTGTGTGTCCAAGGGAGATTAGGGACAGGCAAAGGTAAATGGTTATGCGAACTGGAGTGAATGATCGACTCAGGTTCATGGGTGGGCTCCTCATCCAGAGTACCACATGACCTAGAGACTGCTCCAGTCCGACTATTGCAGGACGTATCGCAGGGATCGCTATATACAGCAGGAAAAGCAGAAGATACTGGGATGGTGGAAACAGGAAGTCTCTCCTTTGGGGTACCCTTGAGTAGGCAGGAAGAGGAACAGGAGGAACCCCAAGCCAGGATCTGTCCAGCAGACCAGTCAACGTGTGGAGAATGGAGCCGAAACCAAGGAAGACCTAATATGATAGGAGATGAAGCCTTAGGTAAGACAAGGAAGGAAATCCACTCCTGGTGGAGGGTCCCTACTGACATCTTAACAGGAATAGTCTGGAAGCGGATAGGGCCCTCTGGGAGGACCGTGCCATCAATCGCCAAGACCACCAATGGTGTTGTAAGGGGCAAAAGGGTAAGTCTCATGGAGGATGCAGTTTCCCAATCCATGAAATTGGCAGCGGCTCCGGAATCCAGATGTGCTGAGACCGAACGAGAGGAAGCACCGACATGAAGCAACACAGAAAGGAGAAAACGAGAAGGTGAAGGTGATATTTCAGGGTCTAATACTCCATCTTCCAGATGTATTAGCCCTGAGCGTTTTTCCGGACGAAGAGAACAAGTGTCACGGAAATGACCTTTGGCCCCACAATAGAGGCATAGGCCCAGAGTTCTGCGTCTAGCGCGTTCTTCGGGAGATAACTTAGTCCAGCCCAACTGCATAGGTTCCTCGGTAGGCAAGGGGTGCTCTTCGGATCGAGGAGAAGGGACTGGGGACTCAGGCTGCCTAAAGAACGGGGAGTGCTGGCGTCTTTTTTCCAGGGCCCTCTCCTGAAAGCGAATATCGATCTGGTTACACAAGGTGATGACACTATCCAGATCAGCAGGAAGGGATCTTCCTGCTAATTCATCCTTCACTCTATCAGAGAGGCCATGTAAAAAGGTTGCAACTAGGGCCTCATTATTCCAGCTCAATTCAGCTGTGAGGATACGGAACTGAAGAGCATACTGTCCCACAGAAGCGGACTCTTGACGGAGACGTAAAAGAGCGCTAGCCGCTGAGGAGACACGACCTGGTTCCTCGAAGATATTCCGAAAAAGTTTCAAGAAATCAGACAGGTTAGAAACCACTGGATCATTCAGTTCCCACAGAGGAGCGGCCCAGGCTAACGCCTCGCCGGACAGGAGGGATATGATATATGCGACTTTTGCCCGATCGGACAGGAAGTATTGGGGCAGAAGTTCAAAATGAATTGTGCATTGGCTGAGGAAGCCCCTGCAGGCCTTGGAGTCCCCAGAGAAACGGGACGGAGCTGGCAGTACTAATGAATGCATGGATGCGACTGGTGCGATAGGTGCAGTCGCAGATAGCGGTTGAGGTTGTTGAACTGGGGGTCCTAATGAGGCCTGAACCTGTTCAAAACGGGATGCCAAATCCTGAAGGAATTGCATCACCTGCGTCTGATGCGATTCTTGGGTCTCAAGTCGCCGAACTAAGCTCTGCAATGGATCATCTGCAGGAAGCGGCACGTCAGCTGGGTCCATGGCTGATCAAACTGTCAGGTCACCTAGAGGCGAGGTGACAGGTGCACCCCGTAGGGATCCGGAGTGCACCGCAAGGTAGTGGACCCTACGGCTGACTGCTGCAGACGGGGGACAGATCCCACTGGGGTAAGAGCGTAAGATTCCCCGGGGCGCGGAGTCTAAGAGCCAGCTGGTGTTCACCAGAGCTTCGAGTGGTGAAGATGGTCTTGGCTGCAACTGGCTCCAGGTCGCGACCCCCAGGGTCCCCCAGCTCACACCCACAGTAGGGAACAGGAGGATAGGGATGGTGAGGGACAAAGCCAAAGTCGGGGCCACAAGCAGAACAGAATAGTCGGGTACACGCCAATAGGTCAGGGTCACAGGCAAGCAGGGATGGTCAGAACACGCCAAGGTCGGTAACGGAAATCAGTAGCAGAGCACACGACAGGAAACAGGAAGCTAATACACAAAGGAATACACAATGGTTGATCAGCACTGAGCCCTGCAGTGCACAGGTTTATATAGGCTCCCTGATAGGGCCTGGGGTGGAGCCATGCTTAGAGGAGAGGTTATAAAAACCACCAGGTGGAAGTAGCTGGCTTCTTAGTCTGAAGACATGAGGGAAGGTAAGCAAACACAGGAAGATCACTGCATAACCATGACATAGAGATTATGGCAATCAGCACTTTGATTCAGAACTTGTGAAATCTCTGACCTTAAACAAGTTATAACTGAAAGTGAACAGGAACCTTTGTCCTCAGTACGTGGAATGTTCTCTGTCTCCTTGATAGTACTGGAAAAAGCGTGGATTCGTCAATGTCCTTCACAACTTAGTAACCAGGCACTTCTCAGGATGCCAGCTTGTTGGCCCTCCTCCGAAGAGTCCTCCCCCGGTCACTTCCATGAGCTGCGGTGCCCCTTCAAGCCGAGAGCACACCCGGACGCCTTGAATCCTCCCTCAGTTACTTCACCTCGGACCAGCCGGTTCCGAGACTCGGGAACAGACGGATCCCTACCCCAGACCAGGCGGGTCTATTGAGGTTAACCAACCGAAGCATGTTGTGGAGAGACGAACGCTCCCGTGACCGGGACCCCTCGCGGGGCTACCCTGGTCCAGGAAACAGGAACAGACCACTAAGGCCTCACGAATGAACCACACGTAACACGTGACCTCAACATCTTAAGTACCCCTCCCCAGACTCCTCAGCGGGGCCTACTGATTGGCTCAGAGGAAGCTGATACCCAAACCTTCCAACCAGGCCAGGTTCTGACCTGTCATGTGCACCTCTCTGCACACATGACCAGGCAGAACTCTAACACAGCCCAGGCAAACTGATGTCAAAGTTAACCTACATAATTAACCCTCAGAACCCCATTACCGTTCTGAGGCAAAAAACTAAATTTACACATGAATAACACTTTGTCCAAAGTGTCACTGCTACAGACATACACTTTACAGTCTGTTCTGTAGGTAGGTTGCAGTCATAACTTCTTCTCCCCGGTTCTTGTGAGGTAGGTTGGCATCCAACAACATGCATCTGGCCATTTCTATAAGTGCGATTTTTCCTTTCTGCTACACCGTTGTGTTCAGGAGTGTATGGTGTGGTTGTCTGGTGTACTATTCTTTGTCTCTTAGCCCCCCTGGTGGTATTCCCGAGTCTGGCTCAGGGTGGAGATTTTGTACAAAAAGCGGTAACCCCCAGCCAGACTCCGGACCGCATCACTGAATGCAGGGAGACTTTACTTACCTTGTCCCCTGGATCCAGCGATGTCCCCCCCACTGTACGAGTGAGCCGCGCTCCGCTTGATCTATCACGGAGCCGATCTCCATTCCCTGCGAGTGTTGCCACGCACGGGGACAGAGAACGGCGCCAAATTCAAAAAGTGAAACGCACAGTATACATACAGTATAATGTAATCTTACAGATTACATTGCTGTATGTAATAATTTCACATCCCCTTTGTCCCTAGTGGTCTGCCCAGTGTCCTGCATGTAGTTTTATATTATAAAAACTGTTCTTTATGCCTGGAAACTAGAGATTGTCCATAGCAACCAAAACTGTCCCTTTACATCAAAAATTATTTTAGACCAGCTAGAAAACAGCGATAATAAATTAGAATCACTCGCAGAAATGAGTGATAGTGATTTGTGGGGAGTCCGTCATCCAATACTGAAATCTAATGACAGTGACAATTCTGCAACTGAGCAAATTTCAGTGTTTTTGATTTGATTACATTATTGAATAATTTTTATTATTGTTATATTAATATTTGGTATAATTATTTATAGTTATTTATTATATTATAATTTATGATTTCATTTTTCAAACTTTATCATACCCGGGATGTCTGCTAGACTCTGGTTTGGACAGTTTTAAGAGAGTTATTCCTAAAAATTACAGGACTACAATATAAAACGCCAAATTTTCATGCAAAATAATTGTACCGCTTTCAGCACCTAAAATCTGAAAAAATCATACCGCCAGGGAGGTTAAGATATGAGCCCACATCTTTGGTTATATATTTTCCTCCATTTTCAGAGCGTATTATTCCTGCTTTGCGTTGGAATTTGTTGCTAGACATGGCAACAAACTTGAAGTTTCTCTGATGTTTCATTCTTGTGTTTCAACAGATAGGTAGTTATGTACCTGGAATAATCATCAATAAAGGTCAGTAGATATCTGCTCCCGCCTGATGTGGGAGTTTTCATTGGGCAGCATATGTCACTGTGTATGAGCTGCAGGGGGTGGGTAGTTTTTCTTTGAGAAGCCCGTGGAATGGGAGCATGTGTGGCTTTTGCTTCAATACAGCACTTGCATTTCATGAGCACTTTGCAAGGCGCTTTTGTTAAATATTCTGATAAATCTCTTTTTATAATGTCCTGTATAGCTTCTGGACTTTTTCTGTCCCGACCACCCATGCCACAAGTGAATACATTTGCTGTGTAGGTCATTAGAGACTATATTGGCTTGCTAGTCTGTGGTGATGAGTTTGTATAGGTGATCATCCAGTTTTCTTTTCACTTACTATTGTGAATTGTGCATTCATCACCCTGAAACTTAAGAGACCATTGTTTGCAAGACTTTTCACTAATAGAAGGCTGTCTTCTAGTTCTGGAACATACAGCACTTTCTTTACAAGGATACTCGACTTGGCTTGTGGTGTAATGCAGTTCAGGAAGCCCTGACCTTTACCAATTGCAGTGATGCTTTTCCCGTTTGCTAGGAAAAGGTTGTCTTTTGCACTGTAATTAATGTTTGTGAAGAAGGTCTCATCACTAGTCATGTGGCTTGTCGCACCTGAGTCTATGCACCAGCCGCATGACTTGCCGCTCTGTGTCGCTTTGACTCTTTCTTTTGTGGATAGCTCTAACTTTCGCTGCTCGGCTTTTTCAAATAGAACAGTCCTTTTTTAAGTGACCGGTCTTATTACAGGGATAAAAGGCTCTGCTTTCTTTGCTGTGCTTTATGCCTTTGTACATCTTCATCTTTGTACAGCTTTGGCATCATAGTGCATATTTTCTTTCCTTCTGTCATATTATATTGTAAAGCACTGCATAAACCATTGGCACTATATAAATCCTGTATAATAATAATAATATGCATCAATTAAATTTCCTTTGACATATTCCAGTGTCAGCTCCTGCTCGGGTCTGGTTTCTAAAGCGTTAATGAGAGCAGTATATGTGTCACGGTCGTTTCCACCACCCCGGTCACCCAAGTAAGACTTACCCGCAGGTTCCCTGTACGAGGGGATCGTCGGTGCCTTCGGACGCGGGTTGGCGCTAACGAACGCACGCGAGTGCACGTAGTCCCCAACAGGCGCACGCGGGTGCGCGTTGACACAAACAGGCGCACGCGGGTGCGCGTTGACACGAGCGGGCGCATGCGGGTGCGCGACGAGCCGAACGGGCGTACGCGGGTACGCGGGGTCACGAACGGGAGCACGGTCACCCGCGGGGGTACGCAGACGTACCGTGCGACCGTTCTTGGCGCCCAGTTGCCTACTTAAGGGACCTGCTCCTGCTCCTCTGTGCTGTCCCGTCTACAGCGTTCCCGTGACTCCTGCTATCCGTTCCTGTGTGTGTGTTCCTGATTCTGTACCCGGCCTGTTCCTGGACTTTGCCTGTTAGCCGCCTGCCTCCGACCCTTTGCCTGATTGACCACGCTTCTGCCTTCTGCCTTGTACCTCTGCTGCCCGATTGTTGCCGACCCAGCTCGTCCCTGACCACGTCTGCCAGTCTGCCTACGGACCTGCACTGACTACTTCTTCTGCAGCTCCTGCCTGTTCACCTGTGCCAGCTGTCCAGCAGTTCCTGTCCAGCATCCTGCGCTGGTTGCACCTTCCGCTCCGGTCCACCACCTGCTCCGGTCTCTTCTACCAGCTAACCAGTCTGGCACTTGTGCCCTCCGGACTCCTGAATCCCTGTTTCCATCTCCAGGGGCTCTCGAGCCGGAGGCTTACGAGGCGCCGCTCCCTGCACGCTTGGGCTCTCCAACCAGGTACGTGACAGTACGGGACAGCCATGTCCGAGCCCTCGCAGGGAGCGTCTCCGATGGATGAACTTTGCCACCATCTAGCCGGCCTCACCCAGGCCGTGAAGAACCTGCAAGAGGGTTACGGTCGTTTGGAGGAACGGGTTCAAGCCCTATCTGCCGCAGCTCCAGTTGCCTTAGGACCTCCAGGTCCTCCTTCAGTGGTCATGTTGCCGCCAGAGCCAAGGGTCCCTACACCAGACCGTTTTTCCGGTAACCGGAATAAGTTTAGGGCCTTCCGGAATTCCTGCGAGCTCTTCTTCGCCCTTCAACCCCGGACCTTTTCTCTCGAGGCAACGAAAGTAGGGTTCGTTATCTCCTTGCTTACCGACGAACCCCAGGCCTGGGCACATCGCCTCCTTGAACGAAAGGACCCCTCTCTGGACTCCTTAGATGTCTTCTTCCAAGCCATGTCTCGTCTATATGAGGACCCCCAGCTCGCAGCTACCGCAGAAGCGGCTTTGCATGTACTCCAGCAAGGTCGCAGGCCAGTAGAGGACTATGTGTCTGAGTTCAGGCGCTGGAGCGCCGACACGGAGTGGAACAACTCAGCTCTCCGTTACCAGTTCCGCATGGGACTCTCGGAGGCTTTGAAGGACGAACTGGCCCGTGTAGGAACCCCTGAGACCCTTGAAGCGCTCATCGACCTCTCTGTCCAGATCGATAGGCGTTTGAGAGGGCGTCGTCTGGAGCGCTCTTCTTCCACCTCTCGCCCAGTCTGGATGATGCCACGGGTCCCAAGTGCCAATCCACCGGTTCTTCCTGGTCCTTCTTCTCCGGATTTATCGGAACCCATGCAGCTGGGACTACTACGTCCACCTCTGACCCCCGAGGAGCGCCAACGCCGAAGATCTGGTAACCTGTGCCTCTACTGCGGGGGATCTGGACATTATGTTCGCACTTGCCCCGCCAAGTCGCGTAAGTGCCTGCTTATACCTCCCGCCTCTTCTCCTACTCCGCCTAGTACCAGTACCATCTCTCACCTGGCTGTGCCTCTTCTTTTACAGTTCTCCGGCAAGACTATCAGCGTCAACGCGATCATTGACTCTGGGGCCTGTAGCGGTTTTATGGACCTATCCTTCGCCCTGAGAAACAACATTCCCCTTCGGCCCAGGGCCAAGGAACTTCCAATCTATTTGGCCGACGGTTCCTCTCTGAGATCCGGACCTGTAACCCAGGAGACATCTCCCCTTCTTGTCACCATCACGGGGGACCACCAGGATCACCTGTGCCTGGACATTATCGAGTCTCCACTCTTTCCCATAATTCTTGGCATGCCCTGGTTGAAGGCCCACAATCCCCTGATAAATTGGTTCACTGGGAGGATCGAGTTTCCATCTGCCTATTGTCATCAGTATTGCCTTCCAGCCATCAAGACGGACCCTCCTTCCCTGCTCTGCTTGGAGACAGACACCGAGATCCGACAGGCAGTGCCCGAAGTCTATCATCAATTTTTGGACGTTTTTAGTAAGAAGGGCGCAGAGACTTTACCTCCCCACAGACTATATGATTGCCCGATAGACTTGCTTCCGGGAACGGAGATTCCCTTCGGGAGAATCTTCCCCCTATCAGAGACCGAGCTGGGAGCTCTAAAGACCTACCTGGATGATAATTTAAAGAAGGGCTTTATCCGACCTTCCACTTCCCCGGCAGGTGCAGGGATTTTCTTCGTCCAGAAGAAGGACCACTCCCTACGGCCATGTGTAGATTACCGGGCACTCAATAAGGTTACTGTGAAAAACCGCTACCCTCTACCGTTGGTGCCTGAATTGTTCCAGAGACTGGGGTCGGCTAGAGTGTTCTCCAAGCTGGATCTGCGGGGCGCCTACAACCTGGTCCGTATCCGCAAAGGCGATGAGTGGAAGACCGCCTTTCGTACCCGCTTTGGGCATTATGAGTATCGTGTCATGCCCTTCAGACTCTGTAATGCCCCTGCTACATTCCAGCATTTCCTTAATGATGTTTTCAGAGAGTACTTAGACCTGTTTGTTGTCATTAACCTTGACGATATCCTAATCTTTTCTTCCTCTTTAGTCGAACACCGGGAACATGTGAAGGTTGTCCTGGCTCGTCTCCATCTCCATGGCCTGTACGCCAAACCAGAGAAGTGCGTCTTCGAGCAACAGAGCATTCAATTCCTGGGCTTGATCATTTCAGTAAATGGAATAGAAATGGATCCCCAGAAAATCTCAGCCATCCTAGACTGGCCCGCTCCCTCGGATCGGAAAGGGGTCCAACGGTTCGTGGGATTTGCCAATTTCTATAGAAAGTTCATCAGAGGATTTTCATCCATCATCTCCCCCATCACGGAGCTGACCAAACAGGGTCAAAGATTCCTGTGGACTCCCAAGGCGCAAGAAGCCTTCGAAACCTTGAAGAATCTGTTTGTTTCTGCTTCGATCCTGAGACACCCCGACGCCACGCTGCCCTATATCCTGGAGGTAGATGCTTCGGAAGTAGCCGTTGGGACGGTATTATCCCAGAGACAGGGACCTAAGTCACTCTTGTACCCGGTGGCCTTTTTCTCCCGTAAACTCTCAGAAGCTGAGCGCAACTACGACGTCGGAGACCGGGAATTACTGGCAATCAAGGCGGCGTTGGAGGAATGGCGCTACCTCCTTGAAGGTGCTTCCCACCCGATCCTGGTTTATACGGACCACAAGAACCTGGAGTATCTTAAATCTGCCAAGCGACTGAAGCCAAGACAGGCCCGGTGGGCACTTTTCTTTTCCAGGTTCGTGTTCCATATCACGTACAGGCCCGGGTCGAAAAACGTGAAGCCCGATGCTCTCTCCCGGATGTACAATGAGCCAGTGGTATCTCCTACGCCAGACACCATTCTTCCCCCAGGAAACTTTCTCCTGTTCCAAGAAGACCTCTTGTCCCGAATTAAACAGGCCTCCAGTGTTCCGGCTCTATCTTCTGACACCTCCTTAGCTTCCAAAGACGGTCTGCTCTGGCACCAGGACAGAATCTTCGTCCCCCAGGAGTTACGTACTGCGGTCCTCAGCTCCTGCCACGACCACCCATTGGCCGGTCACTTTGGGGCATTCAAAACCTCAGACTTACTTCAACGCACGTTTTGGTGGCCTCAGATGAAGAAACACTGCAGGGAATATGTAGAAGCATGTACCACCTGCATTAGGAATAAGGGGAGTAAGTCGAAGGTTTGGGGCTTGCTGAGGCCATTGCCCATCCCGGATAGGCCGTGGAAGATGATATCCATGGATTTTATCGTGGAACTGCCCCCCTCTGAAGACTTTTCCTCGATTTTGGTGGTGGTGGACAGGTTTACTAAAATGGCTCACTTCTTACCCATGAAGGGGACTCCATCGGCCACAGAGATGGCCAGGACTTTTATTAAAGAAGTAGTAAGGCTCCACGGCATTCCTGCTGACATCACCTCTGACAGGGGAGTTCAATTCACGTCCAGGTTTTGGAAGGCTCTCTGTGGGGCCCTGAAAATCGAGCTTCGCTTATCTTCGGCCTATCACCCCCAAACTAACGGCCAGACCGAGAGAACCAACCAAACGCTGGAGCAGTATCTGCGTTGCTTCTCTTCCTTCTCCCAGGACGATTGGGTATCGCTTCTACCTTTAGCAGAATTCGCATATAATAATTCCGTCCATTCGGCCACCAAACAGTCCCCCTTCTTTGCAAACTTTGGGTTCCACCCACTTTTTCTGCCCGGTAATCTTCCTGAGTGTTCAGTACCGGCGGTCCAAGAGGACCTTAACTTCTTCAGGAATAACAACAGGATCCTTCAAGAAACGCTGGCTAAGACCCAGGAACACTATAAGGAAGCCTTCAATAGGAAGAGAAGGGGCGAACTTAACCTCCAGGTCGGGGACCAGGTCTGGCTGTCTACTTTAAACTTGAAGTTGGCCTGCCCTTCCAGGAAGCTGGGCCCGAAGTTTGTGGGTCCATTCCCCATTCTGAGGAAACTAAATGAAGTAGCCTTTGAGCTGAAACTCCCGGGGTCATTCCGGATCCACCCGGTCTTTCATGTTTCATTGCTCAAGCCTGCGGTTCCGGACCCCTTTGCCGACCGGAGTACCAACCCCCCAGAACCCGTGATGATTGATGGGGAATTGGAGTTTGAGGTTGAAGCTATCTTGGATTGCAGGAGGAGACGTAACCAGACCCAGTTCCTGGTTAAATGGAGGGGATATGGCCCTGAGGAAAATTCGTGGGAACCGGAGTCCAACCTGCATGCTGAAAGACTAATCCATGCCTTCAAAAGAGCTCACCCGGATAAGATGGCACAGTTGGGCATCCGGAGGTTGCCCCTTGGGGGGGGGCAATGTCACGGTCGTTCCACCACCCCGGTCACCCAAGTAAGACTTACCCGCAGGTTCCCTGTACGAGGGGATCGTCGGTGCCTTCGGACGCGGGTTGGCGCTAACGAACGCACGCGAGTGCACGTAGTCCCCAACAGGCGCACGCGGGTGCGCGTTGACACGAACAGGCGCACGCGGGTGCGCGTTGACACGAGCGGGCGCACGCGGGTGCGCGACGAGCCGAACGGGCGTACGCGGGTACGCGGGGTCACGAACGGGAGCACGGTCACCCGCGGGGGTACGCAGACGTACCGTGCGACCGTTCTTGGCGCCCAGTTGCCTACTTAAGGGACCTGCTCCTGCTCCTCTGTGCTGTCCCGTCTACAGTGTTCCCGGGACTCCTGCTATCCGTTCCTGTGTGTGTGTTCCTGATTCTGTACCCGGCCTGTTCCTGGACTTTGCCTGTTAGCCGCCTGCCTCCGACCCTTTGCCTGATTGACCACGCTTCTGCCTTCTGCCTTGTATCTCTGCTGCCCGATTGTTGCCGACCCAGCTCGTCCCTGACCACGTCTGCCAGTCTGCCTACGGACCTGCACTGACTACTTCTTCTGCAGCTCCTGCCTGTTCACCTGTGCCAGCTGTCCAGCAGTTCCTGTCCAGCATCCTGCGCTGGTTGCACCTTCCGCTCCGGTCCACCACCTGCTCCGGTCTCTTCTACCAGCTAACCAGTCTGGCACTTGTGCCCTCCGGACTCCTGAATCCCTGTTTCCATCTCCAGGGGCTCTCGAGCCGGAGGCTTACGAGGCGCCGCTCCCTGCACGCTTGGGCTCTCCAACCAGGTACGTGACAATATGTCTCCGGAAGGCTGCAGAGGAGCAGGGCAACAATATAATTATCTTGGTCACACATTTGCTGGCCTTCTTGTAGTCCCATCTTGTACAAATTTCTTAGCAAAAACAGTTTGCTGTTTAGACTTGAATGCTCGTGCAGCTTTTGTAATGAAAGCAACATACCTTTGGGCATTTTCTCTGTTCTTATGTGGATAAGCTGGTCATCTTCCATTAGTAAGCTGATAATTGCTTTTGCCTGTCTGCCCTTCCTATCCCAGTCCTCTGTCTCTCTGTCTGTGGGTCTGCCTGTATTCAGCCCTTGCCACAAGTCATCCTTGGTGAGAAACACTTCTAGGTAAAATGCCCACAGCTGGTAATCAGGGCCGGACTGGCCTACTGGGATACCGGGAGATCTCCCGGTAGGCCGCCTGCCCTGGGGCCGCTTTTAGTTGCGTCTGCATTGGTGCTTGCTACTGCGCATCACAGAGCTGGCTGGTTCTGTGTTCGGCGGCCGCTCCGTGACAGGGCCCCGCCCCCTAAGACCAGCTCGTGTGATAGTAGAGAGAATCAATGCTCCGCCTATCACACGAGGCGGGGGGGCAGAGCCATGTTACAGAGCGGCTGCCGAACACAGAGCCAGCCAGCGCTGTGTTATCCATAGGATGAGATGCCGCCTGTACCGCCCGCTCTGTGTGCCTGGATAGGAGGATCAGCAGGGGGCTGCATATAGAGGAAATGATCTTTCTATATTCCTCCATGCAGTCGCTGAATGCTTGCAGGAGTGAGAGGAAGAGAATTAAGCATTCAGCGACTGCATGGAGGAATATAGAAAGATAATTTCCTCTATATGCAGCCCCCCTGCTGATCCCCCTATCCAACCTATTTTACTGCCCCCCCCAGTGCTCTTCACCCCCCCCAGTGCTCTTCACCCCACTAGTGCTCTTCACCCCCCCAGTGCTCTTCACCCCCCCAGTGCTCTTCACCCCCCCAGTGCTCTTCACCCACTCAGTGCTCTTCACCCCCCCCCCCAGTGCTATTCCCCTTTCTGTGCTCTCCACTCCCTCCAGTGCTCTTCACCCCCCTGCTCTCCCCCCAGTGCTCTTCGCTTCGCTTATTCCCCAGGTGTAAAACTTTTCCATTTATCAACATCAACATTAAACCTCATTTGCCACATAGTTGCCCATATAAACAGTATGTTGAGGTTGCCTTGTAAGCTGGAAACATCTCGTAAGGAAGTTATTCCACTGCATACTGTAGCTTGAGGTTATCTGTAAATACTGAAATGGTACTTTTAATCTCAAACTCTATATAATTTATAAATATAATACAAAGTATGGGTCCCAGCACTGAACCATGGAGTACACCACTGATAACCTTAAATCATTCAGATTATGAACCATTAACCACTACTATCTGAATAAGGTATTTTTGCCAGTTTTCTATCCATTTATAGATTGAATGTTCTAAGCCTGTAGACTTTAACTTACATATTAGCCATGTGTGAGGAATCCGGACAGCCTGGACCAATGTAAATGTGCATATGCCATAACCATGGCAAGTGGAGAATTACTGTTGAACTGTTGTACTGTTGTACTGTTGTTACCGTTGTAGGCACGGGTACTACAGTGATCGCTACTGTTTTTTAATTCTCGTTCTCGCTTGGTCTTATTTAAGCTTCTAAATAGAAAAACTAGTCCTGAAAACTGAACGGTTAGTGCACATAAAAAAAAGTACATGGATAGTACTCAACTTGTCATTCGGTGAAATGGCACATCTCCGTAGAGGAATAATTAATGACCAGAAATAGAAGTCACATAGGCTGTCAAAAGGATGTCATGTGAGATGTACTGGAAGGGTTTTTAATGGTCCATAAAACTGAAGGGCACTGGAGGTCATAGAAACCAAAACATATAACAACAAATTCATTTTGTATGGTAGGTTTTTGCAAATTGAAGAAACAGTTGCACTAATATGGTTACAATCGCCTATAAGCGTGCATTCAGCTCTCAAATTATTATTATTATTATTCAGGATTTATATAGCGCCAACAGTTTGCGCAGCGCTTTACAATATGAGGGCAAAATCAAAATCAAATCCTTTCACTCTTTATGTACTAAGCCAATGACCAATCACAATGGGATCCGTGGTTAATGGCTTCAGTAAATTCAAAGTACTGAAACTGTGTCATCAATTTAGAAAATCTACCATACAAAGTTAATATGTTGGAATTTATTTTGGTTTCTGTGACCCCTGATGCCCCTCATTTTTTGAGTCATTAAAAACCTTTTCCAGCACATCTCACATGACATCCTTTTGACTGTCTATGCGGCTTCTATTTTTGGTCTTTAATTATTCTTCTAAACAGATGTGTCATTCCATTGTTTTATCATATAGGAAAAAGCTGCATGTTGCCCCCCAACTTTAAGTGCAAGTTTCCTGCTTGGCTCTAATGATTCCTATCTGATTGTTGCTGATTCGTTATGTGATGTTTATAAATGCTTATCATCCACTTATATCCTCTTTGTAGAATTATTAGAAAGTACAAGTCTAACAATGGTATTTGTTTCAGTACAGTCTTCCAGTGTAATGTCTAGACAATCTTACCAGCATAGAAAAACAAGTGGATGTCCCGGACAGACAGTGTTTGTGTTCATTACATAGAATCTCCAAGTACAGAGGAAAAGAGGCTTTTGTTGGGATTGTTCCCGTATAAATGAAAAGATATGTTTCCTGCAGCTTTCACTAAATAATACATTGGAAGAGAGGAAGAATGCAGAAATGTAAAAACAAGACTTCCATCCAGCTGTAAGGCATCGGGGGATGACTGGTGGCAGATAATTAATTTGTGCAGTTCAAAAGATTTCCTGTGATCTATTTACATGTGTGTAAGTGTAATGCCCCATACGCATGATCGGACTTTCCGACGACAAAACCGTGGATTTTTGTTCGAAGGATGTTGGCTTCAACTTGTCTTGCGTACACACGGTCACACAAATGTTGGCCAACAATTACGAACGTAGTAATGTTCAAGCTGTACGTGATATCTCCATCACGAACGCTAGTTTTACAAGACCGAGCACTTCCGGCTCGTACTTGATTCTGAACATGCGTGGACTTTTGTCCGATGGACTTGTGTACACACGATCAGAAAGTCCGACAACAAACATTTGTTGGCGGAAAATTTGAGAACCTGCTAGCCAACATTTGTTGAAAGTCCGACAACAAATGTTCGATGGAGCATACACACGGTCGGGCTTTCTGCCAACAAGCTCACAGCCAACATTTGTTGTCGGAAAATAGGATCGTGTGTACGGGGCATTACACAGAAAACCTTAAGTTGGCCATACGAAAATTCTCAATACATTCAATCACTTGACTAATGTTCGAAAGTACTTCAGAATGGCCTTTGTTTTTAAAGAGGAACTAAACCCTCCTCTCCTTTTCTGCCAAGGAAGAGGCCATGTTAGCCACTGTTTCATCTGCAACTGTCATGGTAATGCACATGCGATCATTTATGGCTCCAGCCATTTGATGGTTTGACAGTTTGGTTGAGAACACAACCAAATGTGACAGTTGTGATAAAGGCCCATCCCTCTGAAGACATCACTGCTAATGAAACGCGTAGGAAAGGGCTAACCCCAGCGTCTATACGCACCATTTGCAAAACACTGTTGCCGTTTGCTCTTTGTGAACTATCAGCCAGCCGGTTTTATCCTGCTGTATGATTCAGCAATCCAGAAGGAGCTCTAATCTTTTAATAAAGGATAATGTTTATAATGGACTTCACAATGGAGATGTGTCTTTTTTGTTCAACCAACATTGAATGTGGAGTGGTGATCATCTCCCCTCCAGTGGCAACCAAGCCTGTAAGTTATATTTCATGCATTTCTGCCCATTATAACCTATGGCCCAACTGTTCTGGTAAAAGGCGCATGATAACTACTACTAGCCGGTGGTGTATTTCTTCTTCTTTCCTTGCACCAAAGTTTGGAGAATTACATGCTGTGAATTGTTCTGTGATGGGACTTTTTGTTCACTGATGGACTATGAATTTATTAATTTGATTGATGTGTGATACATAGACATCTATATATATATGCACGTTAGTTTGCATTTTTTCACTTTTAGTAAATTGATATTTATATAGTCTTTTCGTACTCTATATATCTGATGAATTAAGTGTTTATAATCAATTGAAGTCTAATGTTGCACTTTTTGCATATTATTACATATTATCTGAAATCATTTGATATTTCATGTGACACGTTTTGCACTTTACAACTGTCACTGCTGGAATCTTGTGCACATATGTCTGTAGTGCTGCTCTTTTTGATTGCATTTATAATAGGAATTGGTATCACAATTTTCAGGAATCTGCTCAAGTTTTTTGACTCATTTTATATTTTCAATATTGAAAATGTGACAGTTAGTGTGCCTGACATGCCAGAAATGTAACTGTTTTTTGAAACTATTAAAGCGTAACTACACTTTTGTTGAGAAAAAAAACATTCCCCCCTGGGTGATCTATGTACATTGCAAGGATTATAACATCCTTTGTTGCAGATTCCTACCTTTTTCCTTTTGTTATTTTGAAGAAATCCCTGTGTGTTTGTCTGTGCCTCTGGGCTCAGTGGGTCTAATGGGAGTGATTTCATAATTAACTGTCAGTTGTGCAGCTGCAGAGCACTAATGAGGAAATCTGTGGGACCTGCATCCCTTTAGTCGTGTTCCTATTAAAAGTATCTCTCCAAAAATGACATTTTTGTTGCAGGGGATGCCTGAAATCTGGCTTGTATCTTAGGCAGACTTCTGGGAAAATTGGTGAGCCAATCACACAAGCATGATATTATGTTTCTGGTGGTCAGTCCACACTCTGTGTACAGAACAGCTCCAGGTAGCCATATTGCAATGCATTCTCAGAAAATTACATTGGCTGCAGATTGAAAAGGAAAGGTAATTTTTAATAACATTCAATCACAATATGATTAGTGTCGCAATTATATATGTTATATTATTTTTTCTTTATTTGCTATTTTTTCCCCCCATGAAAGTGGAGTAATGCCACGTACACACGATCGGAAATTCAGCCAGCAAAAGACCGATGAGAGCTTTTGGTCAGAAAATGTGATCGTGTGTATGCTCCATCGGACTTTTGCTGGCTGAATTTTGGCCAGCAAAAGATTGAGAGCAAAAATGCATTCGTGTGTATGCAATTCCGATGCGCAAAAACTCACTCATGCTGAGATTCAACTACAAGATGGAAGTTATTGGCTACTGGGTATTGAACTTCCTTTTTCTAGTCCCGTTGTACGTGTTGTACGTCTCCGCGTTCTTGACGGTTGGAATTTGGTGTGACCGTGCGTATGCAAGACAGCTTGAGCGAAATCCCGTCGGAATTCCGTCTGGAAAATCATCAGAGCCTTTTCAGACCAAAATTCCGATCATGTGTACGCGGCATTACCCTTTAAATCATTTGGTTTAGTTGCACTTTAGGATTTGATATGGAATCAATGGACTTTTTCCAAATGAAAACCATTTTCTCTTCTGCTCCTTCATATTTTCTAATCACTGTAGTTGAAAACGAGCATCAATTATGACACCACTAACAATTCGAAAATCAAAAAAACATTCTTAAAATGAAAAATTTCTAATGAAATTCTAACTTTAAACAAGCCAACTTTAAGGCAAACACCACTTATTTTGTGCATATTCTGATAGGTACATGACCATTGACACGGCTGTAGTTGACAAATTGGGCAAAACTTGGCAAACCTTACTTACAGTACTTCAGGAACTTCTGTCAGGTTGTTATTGCTGTCTGTTTATTAAAGAGAATGTACATGATAGTATTTACAAACATATTATACTTACCTGCTCTGTGCAAAGGTATTGCACAGACCAGCCCCGAACCTCCTTTTCTGAGGTCCCCCATCGGTACTGCCCGCTCCTCCTCTTCTCCATCTGCCCCCATAGCAAACAGCTTGCTATGGGGGCAGACCCAGTGGCCTTGATCCTGAGTCAGGCTGTATATGTCTAAAGACACTAATAGCTTGGGCCCTGCCCCCTGCTCACAGGATTGGATTGACAGTAGCAGGAGCCAATGGCTCCCATTGCTGCCGAGTCTCCTGTGATACGTAAGATAGGAGAAGAGCTGCTGCAGATGGGCACAACGCTTGATCGAGATGAGGCTCAGGTAAGTGTTTAAGGGTGGGGGGCTGGGGGGAGACCTTGCAGAGAATGCAATAAAATAAAAAAAAACACCTTTTATAATCACTTTAAATGTCAAAAATATAGCATTAGCAACCAGAATATGCTCACGATGCAAACACAATACTTATAATTAAAGTGTTACTAAACCCAGCACCCTGCATTCACAAGATTTGGTCTCTCACAGTACACAGAACATGGAAATGCAATTATTTTAGTAAATATAAACTGCTAAATACCTTTTCTCATCAGCAGTATATAGCAGTCTTGTGATTTCTATCAGTGCCTTGTTAAAGCTTGTAGGAGGAGTTTTTAATCTACTCTCAGACTGCAGGACCCTTGACCCTCTGTCTGGACAGTGCTGATTGGCCCTGTGCTGATCACATGTACTCCCCCCCCCAAAAAAAAAAGAAACTTTCTAGCTCCAACACACCAAACTGAACATGTGCAGAGTGTCCCCAAAGCTTTTTTACTAAATGCGCAGGATTAACCCCTTAGGTTCCACAGTGAATATAACAAGCATTTTTTTACGGCATATACAGACTGAATTTACTGTTGTGGGTTTAGTAACAATTTAAGTTCCATTTTTGCAGCCAGATTGGGAGAACACCTGCTTTTTATATTTGTTACATGTTCCTCTTAATATAGCATAACTTAAAAAATTTTAAAATTGTTGGTTACATTTGTACGTGATTTGTTTCTTGCTTAATATTTCCTACATGCTCAACCCAGAAGTCATATAACAAACAAATCCCCTTTATTAGGCCTTGATCATAAAAAATCTCATATCTCCTATTTCCATAAAGCAAACCTGTAGCTTCCTTCAACAATTAAATCCAACGCTGGGCAAATATGAATAACACACAATCTATCCATTCATACATTGAATCATTTCAAAAGATTTTCAAACAAAAACATTCAACTCCACATGGAAAATATCATTGAGCTTAACCTCCCTGGCGGTATGATTCAGTCTGGATTTAGGTGCTGAAAGCGGTACAATTACTTTGCATGGAAATTTGGCGTTTTATATTGTAGTCCTGTAATTCTTAGGAATAACTCTCTTAAATCTGTTCAAACCAGAGTCTAGCAGACATCCCGGGTATGATAAAGTTTATAATATAATAAAGAATAATAAAAATTATTCAATAATGTAATCAAATCCTAAAACACGGTAAAAGGGACACTTTTTGGTTGCTATGGACAATCTCCAAATTTCAGGCAGAAAAAAAACAGTATTTATAATATAAAAGTGCATGCAGGGCACTGCACAGACCACTAGGGACAAAGGGAATGTGTATTTTTTTTATACAGCACTGTAATCTGTAAGATTACAGTGCTGTGTGTGTTTTGTGTGTTTTTACTTTTTTGAATTTGCCGCCGTTCTCCGCTCCCGTGCGCAGTAACGTCGCAGGGAACGGAGCTCGGCGGCACTCGGCACTGTGAATGGAGCGGAGGATGGCTCGATCACACAGCGCGGCGGACATCACTGGATCCAGGGGACAAGGTGAGTAACGCTCCCTGTGTCCTCCCTGCATCCAGCGATGTGATCCCGTGTCTGGCTCGGGGGTTACCGCTTATGTTATTAAAATCCCAACCCGAGCCAGATTCGGGATTACTGCTAGGGGGGTTAAGGTTGATCATGTTTTTCCAGTAGGGCTAATCATTAAATTTTTGGGTGAAAAGCCATAACAATTTACCCGTGTGTGTGTGTATATATATATATATATCCAATCACAAGAAATCAGTTTAAAAATCGAGCATGCATACAAACTGGTCCCTGCTGAAAACTGAATCCATGGTCTTACCACTGAAGATCAGATTACCAGTCACCATTCTGTTATTTCTCATACCGTAAAGTGTAAACCCAAAAACAATAACTGAATGTTTTGCAGGTTACCTTTCCTTAGAGGTGATGGTTGAATTTGTTTTCTTTTTTTTCCATACTTTTCTTTTTTTTTTTTTTTCATCTGGTGATCCTGCCAGCAACACATTTCCTGTCCTAGGGTGACAACTCCACTGTATCTAGGAGGAGCAGCATTATCACACTAAGAAGTAAGTGTGTTAGGACAATATAATACTTACCCCTCTCCATAACAAGGAGGAGATGTTTTGTAGTCAAGAGAGATAGCTGGGAAACAATGCTAACTGATAACCAGGTTATTTTTTTTGCAGAGGGAATGAGGGGGGGATGCAGTTCTGACACCTCTAGTACTGAATTTATGTATGCCAAGATGTGGTGGGGTGTGCTGGAGATTCTACTGTTATGCCGCGTACACACAACCGGACTTTTCGACAGCAAAGGTCCGTCTGAACGAATCCGTTGGACAATTTGATCGTGTGTGGGCTCCATCGGACCTTTGCTGTTCCAAAATCTGATGGACTTTATAAATAGAACATGGTTCAAATTTTTCCACCGGATCCAGTTTCTATGTAGAAATCCGCTCGTGTGTATGCTACTCCGACGTACAAAAACCGACGCTAGGGCAGCTATTGGCTACTGGCTATGAACTTCCTTATTCTAGTCCGTTTGTATGTCATCACGTTCGAATCCGTCAGACTTTGGTGTGATTGTGTGTGGCCAAGTCCGTTCATTCGGAAAGTCTGTTGGAACTCCGCCGAAAGTCCGTCGGGAGGACCTAGTCTGCCAGAAAGTCCGGTCGTGTGTACATGGCATTAGAGTGTGTGTGGAGGGGGGATATATTGAAGCAGGGGAGGTCTATTTTTTTTGGGAGAGATCTATTCTTGAGGGAGGGGTCTATTGTTGCTGTCTGCTGGAGGGTCTATTGATGCTGGCTGGTGGGAGATCTATTGTTGCTGGTGAAGGGCTATCATGGCTGGGATTGATCTATTGTTACTTGGGGAGGGGGTATTTGTTGTGGCTGGGTCTATTGTTGCTGTTGGGATTTATTGTTTCTGGGGGGTCTATTGTTGCTAGGGGGTGAATTGTAGTTGAGAGGGATCTACAATTGATGGAGGGGTCTGTTGTGGCTGGCTGCTGGAGGGTCAATTAATGATGGCTGCTGGGTTGGATTTATTGTTGCTGGAGGAGTATTTTGCTGTAGGGTCTTTTGTTGTCGGGAGAGATCTGTTGTTGCTGGGGGGGGTCTATTGTTGCTGGTTGCAGGGGATCCATTTTACTTCTTTTATTATTATTATTATTATTATTATTCAGGATTTATATAGCGCCAACAGTTTACAATATGAGGGCAGACAGTACACTTACAATACAAATCAATACAGGAGGGATCAGAGGGCCCTGCTCGTTAGAGCTTACAATCTAGAAGTTTATTGTTTATCAACTTATTTTTAATGAGCAAATCCAATACAAATTACTTAGCACCACAAAATGATCTTCAAAATGGGCAGCACTGGGCGGTGGGTTGGGGGTGAAACCAAGGGATGGTGCCTAGAAGTGGGTAGAGGGTGGAGACAAGAAGTCTTGGAAGGGACTTGGGAAGGGGTGAGGACCTACACCTATTATCTGAGAAAAAAGCCCTACTGATAACTTGTTCGCAGAGAATGAGAGCACAGGAAATAATCAGCTCACAAGATTTTTGGCTGGGTGAAGGACTATTTCTTTGCACGTGTTGAACAGATATAACAAAATGCCTTCAATTGTGTATTGCTACCACAAGGGAATAAATAAGAGATTTTTTTGTTAGAGTTTACATACACTTTAACAGTGAATATTTGTCTCTGGTCACATAGTGAAGCAAAAGAAAGTCATCATACGAATTCATTTTTCCTTCTAGCCATTGGATATACTGTATGATGTTGAAATTATAATAAATGGCTGAGTTTTTCCTCCCTATACATGCACTGATTATTAGCAAATGATGTCCCTAGTAGCCTAAAATGCCTTTATAATTGTCCCATGGGCAGTAATCCTTTACTACAGTATGTTCGTTCATTTGACCAATTTGTATAAAATTTTGACCACACTTTGAAAAAGTGAAAAGCTAAATTGACAGAAAATTACAAGCAACTGGAGAATTTCACTGCGTCTGGCCCTTTCACTTCCTGTTAAACTGGAGTCCCCTCTTGACCTGTCTCAATTAGGAGGGTCTCATTTGCGTCTGTCCCATGCAATCTTGAAATTCCTAGTTTCAGTAAAAAAACACTAGAACCCAACACATTACATCCACTCTGCATAGTCTGCATGCCTGGTGACGGCTGTGCCCTCAGGAGGTTTGTGTGGTCCATAGGACAGCTGTTCTTAGGACTTGGGCAGGGTCATGGGGTGGAGCTGGACATGGAATGCACAAGTTCAGGCAAGACTTACTTATTGGGGTTGTAAGGCTATGACACCAACATTTTTCCACTGCCTCCAATTTTAATGAGTTGATGTACAACACCATTATCATTTTGACCTTGCCCCATTGAGCATAGACAGGAACCACATACCTTATACTTGCCAGAACGTCTCTTGCCCATGAATGTGATCTCAAACCTGAGTAGAGATTTTCAAAGATATTCATACATGACTCACAAAGGGACTGTGGATTTCTAAAATCAGCGTTTCTCAAACTGTGGTCTAAAAATATGTGCCAAGTAATCTCCAGCAGCCTTTCTATCCTGTGGTTGTACTGGTAATGGTGGTGGTGGGTGGATGGCAGATGGAATGTTTGCTGCTCCAGCTTCCCACTTGAGGGATGATTTCCCTTTGGCACTTTGTCTCATTACAGTAAGCAGGCCGTAGTTCCAACCACTATCAAAGCTTATGGTTGAAATTAGAAGGAGCCCAGGAACACTAAATAGGGATTTCATAGTGCCATTTTCCAGGAGCTATTCTTCTGCTGGGTGAAGGATACTCTCAGATCACTGGATATAGATGGGCTTTACTCTCTGCTAGAAGATAGTACTTCTGGGATCAATGAGCTAGAGAGTTGCAAGTTATCAATACCTGTATAGCAATCATTTCACAGAGAAAAGGAACATACATTTGGAGCTTTTTGCCAATAGAAATAATCAGGTTTTAGCTTTTAATTTTTTGGAAAGAATAAACAAAAAATCTGATTGGTCAGTATTACCTACAGAATGTGCTGCAAAGAAGAAAACAGAGAAAAAAGATATGTCATACATTCAGGCAGTAAGAGAGTAAAGCTGGAACCGTCCGACAATCGGACCATGTGTACAGCTGTCCTTCCAACAGAAAAAACAACTTTTGCTGAAGGGACACTCTGGAAAACCATAGACATTTTCAAGTTGTTCGTTTTAGTTTCATTCGCTTTTTTGGGGGTTTTTGTTTAGTTTTTCAGGTCATTCATTATGATCGAAATTCATTATTTTGAATAAATTTGTAAATTTGAAAATTCGAATTGCGTCATTCGTTATTTCGGATAATTCGTAACTTCGGATAAATTCATATTCGTTACATTCAGTAACAGCCAAGTTTGAAAGGAAATTCCATTACCTATAATTTAATAGTTAGTAATAGTTATTATTAGTTAGTTAGTTATTATTTTGGATTATTAAATGTTCGGGTTTTCAAATTTTCTTTCTTATTTTCGGATTTTCGAATTTCAGAATTTCTGGTTCACATTCTTTCAAATTTCCGAATTTTCTTTTTTGGAAAAATTAATTAAACAGGTTTTCCTTACTTTGAATATTTCCGAATGAACAAATTTCCACAGACATGGACCATAAGGTTTGTTCTTTTGGTAAAAAACTGGTTACAGGGGCGTGTCCAAAGAGTGGTGATAAATAATGTATATTCAGACTGGTCTATAGTGGTAGGTGGGATGCCCCAGGGTTCTGTCTTGGGACCAATTATATTAAATGTATTCATAAATGATATAGAGGATGGAATAAATATCTCAATCTCAGTTTTTGCAGATGATACAAAAATAAGTAGGGCAATAACTTCACATCAGGATATATACATTTTGCAGAAAGATCTGAACAAAATAATGGAGTGGGCAAATACATGGCAAATGAGGTTTAACCACTTAAGGACCGCCTCACGCCAATATACATTGGCAGAATGGCACGGCTGGGCACAATCACGTACGGGTACGTGATTCTTTAAGTGCCCAGCCGGCGGCGCGCTCCCGACCCAATCCTGTGCTCCGTGACTGTGGCCGCGGGATCAGTGGACCTGATCGCTGGGTCAAAGAGCTGAAGAACGAGGAGAGGTCTGTGTAAACAAACCTCTCCCCGTGCTTCCGTGTGTGGCTGTCACTGATCGTCTCTTCCCTTTTATAGGGAAGGACGATCAGTGATGTCACATGCCAGGCTACGCCCCCTACGATAAAAAAAAACACATAACTTCATACATAACACTACACTGCCCCCTAGTGGTTATCTCCTTCACTGCCAGTTTCATTTACACAGGAATCAATGCATTTAAATAGCAATGATTGCTGTATAAATGACAATGGTCCCAAAAATGTGTCAAAAATGTCCGATGTGTCCGCCATAATGTCGCAGTCACAATAAAAATCGCTGATCGCCGCCATTACTAGTAAAAAATAAATATTAATAAAAATATTATAAAACTATCCCCTATTTTGTAAACGCTATAACTTTTTATTTGCGACTTTTTTTACCAAAAATATGTAGAAGAATACGTATCAGCCTAAACTGAGGGGAAATTTTTTTAATATATATTTTTGGGGGATATTTATTATAGCAAAAAGTAAAAATATTGAATTTTTTTCAAAATTGTCGCTCTATTTTTGTTTATAGCGCAAAAAATAAAAACCGCAGAGGTGATCAAATACCACCAAAGGAAAGCTCTATTTGTGGGAAAAAAAGGACGCCAATTTTGTTTGGGAGCCACAGCGCACGACCGCGCAATTGTCAGTTAAAGCGACGCAGTGCCGAATAGCAAAAAGGGACCTAGTCCTTTGGCTGCAAATTGGTCCGGGGCTTAAGAGGTTAATGTAAAGAAATGTAAAGTAATGCACTTGATGGCAAAAAACATAAATGCAAACTACTCACTAGGGGAGAACCATTGTGGGAATCAAGGAGGGAGAAAGATCTGGGGGTCCTAGTAGATGACAGATTGAGCAATAGCATGCAATGTCAAGCTGCAGCTACCAAAGCCGGCAGAATATTAGCATTTATAAACAAGGGCATATACTCCAGAGACGGAACTATAAACCTACCACTTTATAAAACTCTGGTTAGACTACATCTGGAGTATTCTGTCCAGTTCTTGTCACCAGTCCTCAGAAGTGATGTGCTGGAACTGCAGAGTCCAAAGAAGAAGGGCAACAAAACTACTAAGGCAACTGGAGGACCTTGATTACGAGGAAAGACTGCAAACACTAAATCTATTCTCACTGGAGAAACGATGCATGAGAGGAGATATGATAGTGATTTACAAATACCTTAATACCTGCGATCCCAGCATAGGAAAAAAATGATGGCAGCACACCGATCTAACAAAAGTCCTTTTATTGAAAAAATTGTAAAAGTACACAAAAGTGCATGTCATACACAACAATAACAACAGCCAGGGCTAATGTTTAATGCGTTTCACACAACTACATTGGGCTTACTCATGAGTAAGGTAATTATGTCGGTGTGCTGCCATTCCTTCTATCCAGTTTTTAAATGGTAGGCGAGCCGAGGCATGCACCCGCATGTGGAGTCCCACCCATCTAAACTCACCTGGATTAGCTCACTTGGAGCGGTGGTTTCTTTTGTTGTTCACATCAGTCTCAAGGAGTGTAAGAGGAAACACTATGAGATTGGAGGAGAAGTGGTTTAACCTTAAACTACGCAGAGGGTTTTTCACTGTCAGGGCAATAAGGATGTGGAACTCTCTTCCACATTTGGTGGTGGCTTCGGGGAGTATGGCTATTTTTAAGAGACTCTTGGATGCGCATCTTAAAGAACACAACATGCAGGGATATGGGAAATAATTAATGACACTGACACATGTGCACCTACACAGGTTGAACTGGACAGGCTATTGTCTTTATTTTACCTTACCTACTATGTAACTATGCAACAAGAACAGACCTCTGAGAGGTTCAGTACAACAAAGACCAGTGAGAAGAGCAGTGGGACAGGTGGGACAGGTAAGATCACAGAGCTGGTGTGTGCGTAATATTGGTAGGAGATATGAAAGCAATAAAATGACATCACTTACCCAGTACATATTAACCATATGGTCAGTACACATTAACCATATGGTCAATCCGCATTGAACTTCATATAAAGGAAGTAGAGAGGCAAGTTGTATCAAATGTTAATTCAACCACGACTGAAGATGTCATTGAAGATTAGAGGGTGTAGCCGTAGAGGGATTTGCAAGCCAGCCTGTCCACACCTTAGTACATTTTTTCCCGACAGCCTCTGTTACTGTAAGTGGCATGATAGAAAGGTAGCCTGAAGTTCACTAGCTGTGTCCAAAAATGAATAGAGGGAGGAGTGTAGCATAAAACAATAGGAGGCTGAAGAGTGTCAATTCCATGTTTGTAGAGACTGGATCTTCCATCAAGCCTAATAGGCAAATTCTGTATAAGGGAGAAAAGGTGTGAGGAACAATGTTTATAACATTCACAACGTTATGCCAATATTGAGTGATAGCTGGATAAGTCCAGAACATGTGCGAAAAGTCCCCAATGAGTAATCACACCGTCAGCAGGAGGAAGGGTTTGATGTGCTAAACTTGGAGAGCCTGTATTATTATTATACAGGATTTATAAAGCGCCAACAGTTTGCGCAGTGCTTTACAACATGAGGGCAGACAGTACACTTACAATACAAAACAATACAGGAGGGATCAGAGGGCCCCGCTCATTAGAGCTTACAATCTAGAAGGGAGGGTCAAGTGGAAACAGAAGGTAATAATTGTGGGGGGTGAGCTGATGGAGAAAATGAAAATACAGTTGTTAGGTGTGGGTAGGGTAGGCTTCTCTGAAGAGAAGGGTTTTCAGGGATTGTCTAAGAGCTAATAGAGTAGGAGACAGATTGGGGTAGGCTATCCCAAATGGAGACGTATCCCAGGTCTCCTCTCAGTCCTCCTGATCCCATGCATTTTTTTTTTTTATGTTAAACTTTTGAGAGGGTCTCTTGAATTGGATTGACTGACTGAAAGACTTGAATTGGGAACACAAACAGCAATTTTTCAGAAACAGAAAAGTTTGCTAAAATCCTTGCAATTTCTATGGTACACCTAATTGTACTGCTTTTTTTCTCTCTATAAAATTGAAGGTACATGGTAATTATTCTGATTACTGTATACATGGTTTTGCATCTATTTGTTTTGTTTGTTCTGTTTTTTTTAGGTCCCATTCACACCTGTGTGATTTTGGCCACTGAGTGACAATGTAGGACAAGGAGACAGACATGAATGCAGAGAATGTGTGGAACACCCCCCCCCCCCATGCGGCCCACGGGAGACAAGCGGACTTCTTACCTTAGGAGGCAGATGTCCCGCCCGGGATTACTCCGATCTCCCCTCCTCCTCCCTCCCCTGTCTGAGCCAGGGAATGCTGAATGGTGAGCAATCCCTGGAGTCTGACTGTGTCGGCTGATGGGTCGGTCCGCCCCTACTTCTACCCGGACGTACGTATCCTCCCTCCGACCCCTTGGCCAATAAGATTGCTTCCCCTTTTGGCCAATCAGGAAATGGGTCTCATGACCTGCTTCCTGATTGGCTGGGAGGAGAATCAGCTATTCTCATACAACTGGGTGGGCTTGGAGCGCAGTGCTCTGTGACCCAGGCCCACCTTTTTTTAAAGCCTATTTTTTTAAAGCCTGTTAGAGCCTCCTTCCATTTTTTAAAGCCTATCAGAGCCTCCCTCTATTGGAATACATGCATCCAGCACCCTGTATTTAGATTAGGGAGCCGGACGCATACAGTTGGTGGGGCGGCGCCCGCGCTCCCCTGATGGATGGGCCGCCACAAGTGCAGACACTTCTTTTGATGGGACATTTATGGCTTCAAGGACTTCAATAGGAGCACATAAAAAATGCTTAAAACAGCATAAGGCTTCATGTCTGCGGGACGTTTTTATGATCTCTCCTAAATGATTTAACTTAACAGATAGTAACCAACATTTAAACCGTCAATTTTGCAGCTTTAGCATCCCGCGTTTGCGCTTAGAAGCACTGTTTTTTCAAATAGCCAAAAATGAGAAACGCCTGTAAACGAAACCTGTCTAAACGCGAGTTAGCACGCTTAGACACGTTTAGATGCATTTAGAAGCATTTGGCGCTTGAAATGCCTCTAAACTCAGTTTCTAAACGCATTTTTTGGGGTTCCAAAAAATGCCTCTAAACTCAAATGCCTAGAAATTACTGTAAACGACCCTGTGTACATGGACAGATAAGATAACATAGAGGAGAGGTCAGGGGCAGGTGAAAAAAAAATTCCCAACTGCTCCTAAACGTCCGTTTAGCAGCAGCAGTGTACATGAGGCTTAAAAATGCAGGCACACAAGTGGCTCTTTAGTGACTACATAGAAGATAGTGATGATGATGAAGTTGACCAGTACATAAGGCAGATGTCATCATGAGAAGGCAGGGTACAAGTTTAACAGACTGTGGGATGCTAATGCTGGCCATATACTATACGAAAAATCTGCCGAAATTTGGTCATTAGACCGTTCGTTGGTTCGTTTTTTCGGTCAGTTAATGGGCACAAAATTGTTAATTGCTTGGATGTTTTTTGAGCCGAAAAAACGAAGGACGAGTTTGGAAATTTTCTGCCGAACGAACGATAAATTGAAAGTTTAATGTGTTTCCCATCCAACCTGTCTGCACTAGGTATATGTAAAAATATAAAACATAAAATGTAATTATTTAAGTCCACTGAACGATTTATCGGTCATTACATGATGGCACCATCGTTTATGCTCGCGGTCGAATGTCCGTTTTCTAAATTGGGTTTGCCCGATTTTTCGTATAGTGTATGGCCAGCATTAGGGTCTGGCCTGATGGGACTAGTTTGCATGGTGTTTCTTCTTTAAGTGTGTGTGGGTGTTCTCTGTGCTTTGGTTTTCCCCAAAAAAGCCATACAGTGATATTACTTACCTTCTAAACAAATAATTCTGCCAGGTAATGGGATATTCCATTCCAATTTTATTATTTTGTCAGTGTACCCCGTGGAAATTACGGTATTTTAGAGATTTTTAATTTGAATGATTTTCAAACATTATCTCCACAAACACTGATCAGTGATCACACTCCTCTAAAGGTTGGGTATGAAGCTAATCAAGGGAAAGTATATTTACTTTGTCAGTTTGTTAGGCTGTCATTAGGACCACTTGTCACTGATTTACGGAGTTCTTCACAATTAGCGCTCAGTAGGAATTGCATTTACTTTTTCACAACCTGCTGTTATAGGATAATTAGTTCTCTTTTATTTGGCTCTTGCAGTAAATGTTCCTAACATGCATACACACACTAGACCCCATTTGGTCAGCCCACAATTAATTTGCCATTATTTTTGTGTAGAGAGGGAAAACGGAGCAAACAAAGGAAACCCATACAAATTGTATACAAATAGAGACCCTATGGCAGGCTTTCTCAACTAGGATTCCTCCAAAAATTGTTAGAAGTTCATTGAGCAATCAGAAATGTTTGACTCCCAGATATGTAACCACTGACACCACTAATCTTTTTAGATATCTGTAAGCCAGGCATTGTTCCCACTGACCACCAATGTAAGGACCATTATTCCCAGTGACCACCAATATAAGGGTCATTCTTCCCACTGACCACCAATATAAGGGTCATTCTTCCCACTGACCACCAATATAAGGGTCATTCTTCCCACTGACGACCAATATAAGGGACATTCTTTCCACTGACCACCAATATAAGGGACATTCTTCCCACTGACCACCAATATAAGGGACATTCTTCTCACTGAACACCAATATCATGAGCATTCTTCCTACTAACCACCAATGTAAGGAACATTCTTTCCACTGAACACCAAAGTAAGGCGCATTTTCCCTTTGACTATCAATGTAAGGGAAATTCTTTCCACTGACAACCAATGTGAGACATTCTTCCACTAAAAATGTAAGGAGCATTATTCCTACTGACCACCAATATAGGGAATATTATTCTCAAGGAGCATTCTTCCAGCGTACCACCAATGTAAGGAACATTCTTCTAATGCCGCGTACACACGATCGGAATTCCGGCCATAAAAAGACAGATGAGAGCTTTTCATCTGAAAAGGCGACCGTGTGTATGCTCCATCGGAATTTAGCTGTCTGAATTTCCGCCAGCCAAAAATTGATAGCATGTTCTCATTTTTCCCGAAGGAAAAACTTTCTATCGGAAATTCCGATTGTGTGTATGCAATTCCGACGTGCCAAAAACCACGCATGCTCAGATTCAACTACGAGACGGAAGCTATTGGCTACTGTCTATTGAACTTTCTTTTTCTAGTCCCGTCATACGTGTTTAGACATGTGCAAAAGGAAAAAATTTGTTTAGTTTCGTTTCGTTTTAATTCGTTAATTCATTAATTTCGTTTAGTTATATTCGTTAACTTCCTTAAATTCGTTTTCGGATTTCGTTTAGTTTTCTACCGAATTCGAAAAATCGGCCACATTCGAAAATATTTCAACGAAATTCGAAAATTTTTCTACAGGATTCGAAATGATTTCAACATGATTCGACATTATTTCAACCACATTCGAAAATATTTTGTGACCCGATACGGCGACCGTGTGTATGCTCCATCGGAATTTAGCTGTCCGAATTTCCGCCAGCCAAAAATTGATAGCATGTTCTCATTTTTCCCGAAGGAAAAACTTTCTATCGGAAATTCCGATTGTGTGTATGCAATTCCGGCATGCCAAAAACCACGCATGCTCAGATTCAACTACGAGACGGAAGCTATTGGCTACTGTCTATTGAACTTTCTTTTTCTAGTCCCGTCATACGTGTTTAGACATGTGCAAAAGGAAAAAATTTGTTTAGTTTCGTTTTGTTTTAATTCGTTAATTCATTAATTTCGTTTAGTTATATTCATTAACTTCCTTAAATTCGTTTTCGGATTTCGTTTAGTTTTCTACCGAATTCGAAAAATCGGCCACATTCGAAAATATTTCAACGAAATTCGAAAATATTTCTACCGGATTCGAAATGATTTCAACATGATTCGACATTATTTCAACCACATTCGAAAATATTTTGTGACCCGACTTTAGAGCCATGTATCTCGGGGTCACTTAGTGCTAGAAACTCCAAATTTAGATATGTTGTAGTGCTAGTACTATTGTGTTTGCATACCAAATTTGGGGTTTCTAGCTATAAGTGACCCCGAGATATGTCGCCCCAAAATCGGGTCGCAAAATGTTATTAGTTAATAGAGCAAAGAATGACATTTTGCGACCCAACTTTGGGGCCACATATCTCGGGGTCACTTATAGCTAGAAACCCCAAATTTGGTATGCAAACACAATAATACTAGCTCTACAACATATACAAATTTAAAATGTCTAGCACCAAGTGACCCCGAGATACATGGCCCTAAAGTCGGGTCACAAAATATTTTCGAATGCGGTTGGAATAATGTTGAATCATGTTGAAATCATTTCGAATGCAGTTGAAATAATGTCGAATCATGTTGAAATAATTTCGAATGCATTCGAAATTATTTCAACATGATTCAACATTATTTCAACCGCATTCGAAAATATTTTGTGACCCGAATTTAGAGCCATGTATCTCGGGGTCACTTAGTGCTAGAAACTCCAAATTTGGATATGTTGTAGTGCTAGTACCATTGTATTTGCATACCAAATTTGGGGTTTCTAGTTATAAGTGACCCCGAGATATGTGGCCCCAAAATCGTGTCGCAAAATGTCATTCTCTGCTCTAATAACTAATAACATTTTGCGACCCGATTTTGGGGCCACATATCTCGGGGTCACTTATAGCTAGAAACCCCAAATTTGGTATGCAAACACAATAATACTAGCACTACAACATATCCAAATTTGAAGTGTCTAGCACCAAGTGACCCCGAGATACATGGCCCTAAAGTCGGGTCACAAAATATTTTCGAATGCGGTTGAAATAATGTCGAATTGTGTTGAAATCATTTGGAATGCAGTTGAAATAATGTCGAATCATGTTGAAATAATTTCGAATGCGGTTGAAATAATTTCGAATCATGTCGAATTAATTCGAATTCATTGTATTACATTTTTTTCCACGGAACACAATGTGAGGGAACACTACAATTTTTCACTGTCCGTCTTTTTTTTTTTTTTCTAGCCATTGCTATTTATATTTGTTCTAAATATAATTATTATTATTATTCAGAAAAATGTTGCTGTATAGAGCAGCCTTGGGTATAAACTATCATAATTATGCCACACTTTTTATGTAGTTCATACAGTAATTATTATTAGCAGGGTTTCCTGAGACTTGAAAATTATTCCAAGGATCTCTCTCTGCTAAAAAAAAAAAAAAAAAAAAAAAAAGAAAAGGTTGAGATAGAATATCCTAGTGGGATGCAGAAACCACAATTGTGATACAACAGTCCTAAACTCTAAAGGTTTTTTTTATCCTAACAAAATAGAGTATGGCTTAGTGCACCCAGTGATGTGCCTCCATCCCCTCATATATCTCCATAAAACCAATTTATTTGTCCTGGGACTTTAAATGAGGCACAGCACATAGGACCAATGAATAACTAGTTTTTAACATTGGTGTTTAATAAATGAACAAATATACAAAAAAATCTATATACAAAAGAATATATGCAAATAAGATAAAATGATAACAAACTTACTGAATTTCATACATTGAATCCATATTGTTGCATATCATAAATAATTAAATATACTGTTGACGATATACAATCCAATTGGCAATACATGATTGAAACAAAAATTACATCCATAAACTCGGCACGTATCTATTATTACATAGAATAATTCCAACCTCAAAAAACACTTGAGGGAATCTAATACTTACAAACCAGTTAAGAATAAATATGACAATATTTCCAAATGGTGACTGCCAGGGGGAGTCTCATCTGGGCTCTGTTGGTTGTAGGGAGGTTTTTTAATCTTAACCACTTCAATAGCAGGCGCTTTCGCCCCTTCCTGCCCAGGCCAATTTTCAGCTTTCAGTGCTGTCACACTTTAAATGACAATTGCGTGGACATGCAATGCTGAACCCAAACTAAATTTGTACAATTTTTTTTAGACATTTTTTGAGACAGATAGAGCTTTCAATATTGGGTTTTTTATTTTTTGCTATAAAAATGAAAAAAAGACCGAAAACATAAAAAAAAAAAAAAGTTTTTCTTAGTTTCTGTTAGAAAATGTTGTAAATACGTTTTTTTCTTCCTTCATTGATGTGCACTGATAGGCTGCACCGATGAGGAGGCAATAATATGCAGCTCTCATGGGCACTGATATGGGGCACTGATGAGCACTGATAGGTGACACTTATGGGCACTGATAGGTGACACTATGGGCACTGAATGGTGGCACAGACTGGCATCACTGATTTACATCACTGCTGGATACTGCCTGGCATCACTGCTGGGCACTGTTGGGGCTGCACTGAGGATCAGTGCCCTGATTATCTGTGCAGGTCTCTCCTATGAGAAAATGGCACTGGTCGGCTCTCCTCTCCTCACACTCTGTCAGTGTGAAAAGAGGAAAGCCGATAACCAACATTTCCTTGTTTACATGTGATGAGCCGTGATTGGTCCCAGCTGATTACATGTGTAAATAGCCTCATCATCGGCTCTTTACTGAGATCGGAGATGCACCGTGTCCCAGGGGCGTCCCAAGCACAGCAAGAGCGGGGCCACGTCATACGATGTCTTCTCAGAACGAGAGAGGCACCCCGCCGCCATCATTTGTCTGTATGGCGGGCAGGAAGAGGTTAATGCTTTTTATGCATTAAGGTCAAATACATTCCACTGCCTGTTCCCCCCACCCCTCTCCCTAAAAACTTCTACAAGTCCTATATCGATCCAGTGCTGTGCGCCTCTGTAGCTCTTCTTTCCCATCTCCCTTATCTCACAGGCTGCACTGATAGCAGGGGGAGCCATTGGCTTCTGCTGCTGTCAATAAAATCCTGGGAGGAGGGAGTGGGAGACGTGGTCGAGCCATACTTTGTGCATCTATGGATGCACACAGCCTGGCTCGGGAGCACGCCCACATAACTGTGAGAAGGCTTTACAACATCCTAAGTTCCTTACAATCTAATGTCTCTACATCATATGCAAACACTAGGGCCAATTTGGAGGAGCCAGTTGACCTTCCAGCAAGTTTTTTTTTAATTCCTTACTTCTTTATTTTATTTATGTTAAGGATATGAAGAAATACACATACATATCAGAAAGCTTTCAAGGGTGCCACAGTCGCTAAGTGGTTAGCACTTCTGCCTGGCAGCATTAAGGTCATCAGTTTGAATCCAAACCATGGAACTACCTGCACAGTGTTTGCATATTCTCCCTGTGCCAGTGTTGGTTTCCTCCGGGTACTCCAGTTTCCTCCCACACTCCAGAGACATGCTAGTAGGTTAATTGGCTCCTGTCTAAATTGGCCCAAGTGACCTTAGATTGTAAGCTTCATGGGGGCAGGGATTGCTGTGAATGTACAATATATATATATATATATATATATATATATATATATATATATATATATATATATATATATATATATATATATATATATATATATATTATACAGTATCTCACAAAAGTGAGTACACCCTCACATTTTTGTAAACATTTTATTATATCTTTTCATGTGGACTGGCCAAGCATGTCTCCAGACCTAAACCCTATTGAGCATCTGTGGGGCATCCTCAAACGGAAGGTGGATGAACGCAAAGTCTCTAACATCCACCAGCTCCGTGATGTCATCATGGAGGAGTGGAAGAGGACTCCAGTGGCAACCTGTGAAGCTCTGGTGAACTCCATGGCCAAGAGGGTTAAGGCAGTGCTGGAAAATAATGGTGGCCACACAAAATATTGAAACTTTGGGCCCAATTTGGACATTTTCAGTTAGGGGTGTACTCACTTTTGTTGCCAGCGGTTTAGACATTAATGGCTGTGTGTTGAGTTATTTTGAGGGGACAGAAAATTTACACTGTTATACAAGCTGTACACTCACTACTTTACATTGTAGCAAAGTGTAATTTCTTCAGTGTTGTCACATGAAAAGATATAATAAAATATTTACAAAAATTTGAGGGGCGTACTCACTTTTGTGAGATACTGTGTATATATATATATATATATATATATATATATATATATATATATATATGTAAAGTGCTGCATAAATTGACTGTGCTACATAAGTTACCTGTAATAAATAAATTGAATACAAAAATCCAAGGAAGTCAAATTTATTTTCTAAATGATCCATCTGTGTAGAGATCATACATTTTGAAACAGCTAGTGATGAAGGTGCATGAGTTCACCTCCTGCTTGGTTTCTTAATTTTAACAGGGGGTTAGCTAATTGGAGAGGAAAGAGGTAAGGGGTAGGAGTTTTTGAAATTGTGGGGCGGGGGGGGGGGGGGGGGCATGGAGCTTTGGGCAAAAGTAAAGTAGGGTACACACTATGAGAAAATCAGCAAAAGAATAGATTGTTCTATTCTCGTATAATGTGTACACAGCTTTCAACATCCGATTCAGACTTTCCAAACAAAAATTTCCAAAATTGTTCTCACACATGAACAAAACAAATCATTTAATGTGTACAGTTTTCATACAAGAAAAATCAGATAGAAAAGATTGTGCATGATCAGAACCAATAAACAACATAAAAAAGCCTTTGTCGTACGAGAATTTTCATACAATTATTACCATCCTCGGTTTCGACTTGCTGTGAAACATCAAGGAAAAAAAAAAAACCTGCAGGACAAAGGCATAATGAGCTAGTATGCATAGCATACTAGCTCATTATGAATTACTTACCTGAGATTACTTACCTGCAGTGGCCCTCGTTCACCACTCCGGCGGCCAACATCTCTTCGGGGGATTACTCCGGAGCTCCGGATCCAAGATGACATGACTCCCGCGCATGTGCGTGGGAGCCGCCAGTAACGGCACTGTACAACTGAAGCAATGGCACGTATGTGCCATTGCTTCAGTTTACTTAAGTGCGCATGTGCCGGTGACATTGGCACATGCAAATATAGGGATATCTCCTGAACCGTGCAGGTTTAGGAGATATCCAGTGTAGCTACAGGAAAGCCTGTAGTATAAAGTTATTGTAAAAGGTTTACAATAGGAGGTGAAAGAAAGAAAGGGAGGGTGGTGGGAAGGAGAGTTGAAGATAAGTGTGGGGGGAGGAAGGTAGAAGGAATAGAAGAGAGAGGGGAAGGGTACAAGTGCTGCCCAGTAGTCTGATGTGGTGGTAAATCTAAAGCAGGCATATCATGTAGACCAAAATTTGTCGTACTTGTCATGTAAGGAAGCTATTAAGACTTCCATTAGCACTGTCTTGTTTATTCTGTTAAACTACATATCCATAGATGGTGGTCGAGATTGCTTCCAGATTGCTGGTACAAACGCCTTTGCTCTGTTTAGGAGGTAAATTCGTAAAGAGCTCTTTCAATTCTTTTTAGTCAAATAATTTAAATGTAGAAGATACGCTTGGGGTTACATATCTAGTTGGATATTGAAAATGTTGGAAATTAGTTCAGTTACTTTTTAGCCTAAAAGATTTCAGAACTGGACATTCCCCAAAAGACATGCAGGAGAGTACTTATGTAATGACTACACCTCCAATATGTACTGTGAGAGAGGGGGAACATTTTATAGAGGATGATAGGGACTCTACTATGTAGCTTAGCCTTTTTTGCAACTAGGGTTCCATAGTTTTGTGGCGTTATGTAGGGTTCCCTCAAACCATCATGTTAATATCCCTTAAGCTGTAAATTAGTAATTATTGGTAGGGGTTTCCAGAGACTGGAAAGTAATTTCAAGGGTTCCTCCACATTAAAATGGTTGAGAAAAGTGGGTCTAGTTAAGTCAGGATCTTGTTTGAGACAACATATTTATGGGCAAAGTAGAATATGTAGTTGCGTTTTTGTGGGGTGAACATGATCCCAAGATCTGTTTCCCATTGTTTTAGAAAGGAGGTTGAGATCCAGTCAGGGGGATTGCTCCTACCTATCTTTGCTCTTCTTAATAAAAAAAAATATTGGTTTATATTAGTTAAAACGATTTTATTGTATTAGAAACTCCTTAGTCGGCACAGCTCCAAAGCAGAAGTTTTCCCCATTGCTGACCGGTAAGCCCTATTTAGAGCAACCATTGTCTCTTATTATCAAAACAGATTAGAACGTCTTTGTCACCAGATAGAAAGAGGACATCTCATTTCAACAACAGTGTCATAGGTGTTGCGGACATAATAATAATCTGGCAGGAGTTGCTGTGACCAGGGCCCAATATTGCTCTACTTCCGGCCTGAGCTCTGAAATAAATATGATCAGAAATACAGTATCAGCATCCTGTAGCATGCAGACACCGGGTCTAGAGGAACCACATCTGGAGAACTTGTGTTCTGCCATTTCCTGGCATAATGTGCAGATGAGGATGCCACACAGTAACCCTGCTAAAGGCATTAGCAAAAACACGCGAGAGTGCTGACAGCCCTGATTAGCTGGAGCCTCTGACAGTGACCAGTTGTGTTGTTTGAGCCTTGAGGTGCCAGAACTTTCTGACATGTTTCCTGACCCATGTATATGCAAAAATAAAAGGAACTCCTGTCTCTGCTTTTCATTATGATTCTAAAAGTGTTTTTAGATCATTTTATATGCACATGGGAAAGTTCACATGGCTATTCATTAAACCCAACCACAGCAGATGCCATAATGCCTATTTGTGAAAAAGTAGGTGTCTACACTTTGCATCACTTTTGCACATTTTTGTACATTTTTCTTCAAAGGATAACTGTACATTTTTGTGACCTTTAAGCCTCCCTGTAAATAAAGCCTCTTACCCTTGCCTTGTTTCCTTCCCTTAGCTTTCACAGCTGCCATCATGGGACCAGACCAGAGTAAACTTTGCCCTCTCTTTATATTCAGCCTGTCTGCAGTGTGCACCGTTGTGCACACAATCCAACATGCTTGCAGACCAAGACTGAGAATAAAGGAAGGCATCGGGAAGTACTCCAAATGTGCATTCTGCTTTGAATCAGACATGATAGGAGGATAGGTAGGGATTAGCTAAACATATGCAGAGATTGCCTTTTTCTAGCAGTTTGTATTCTGTTTCTCCAGTGTGTAGTACAGATACCCTCCCTAGAAGTCATGGTGTACAAACAGGCTAATTATGCGCATTCAAGGACACAGAGAAACTCCAGCACACCACCCTGGTCAAAGTCTTTTAGCATCCACTTGGCCTTGCTGCCCACCACTGGCTGGGGAAACCATAAGAACTATATGTAAAAACATGACTTATTTGACACTATTTGTAGCTGAGATCCAGCCACCTTGATTTTCTGGAGGCAGAGCTAATTACCTTGACCATGGATTTTGGCTAGAATATAGGAGCACGCAGAGTCAAACAGACCTTTGCTTTGATGAAGAGGGGGTACCCTCAAAATATTTAAGCCTCTTCAGAATCTAGGGCAGTGGTTCTCAACTCCTGTACTTAGTACCCACTAACAGGCCAGGTTTGAAATATAACTGAAATACATCACAGGTGATATAATTTGCTGCTCAGTGATTGCAGTATTCTATTCTGCCCAAGGTAATACTTAAATCTGGTCTATTGGTGGGTCCTGAGGACTGGAGTTGAGAACCACTGATCTAGGGGCAGGGGCATAGCTTCAGTCTATCTGGAAGAGGTGTTACCAGTTTTGGTTGTTCCGTTGGATATTTGCTTTAAGCTTGAAGTTCCATATTCTTTGTGAGTATAAGTTTTTTTGCATTAAATAAAAACGTTCTGTTTTTGGAAGATTTTTCTGTGCTAAGCTCCTAGCCCTGAAAACCCATATTAGGACGTGGTGGTGGAGCAGATTCCTTTCTTGATGGTCTTAGTCCTAGTCTGCGGGTATATTGCCCTCTAATGTAAACAATTTATTGCAGGTAGGTGTAGCACTGACCTCTGAAGGAGATGCTGGTTTTATTTGGGATTAAAGTTAACTCACCTGCTTGCTTCTCCGTCTTGGGGATCCCGTGGTAGATGGCCCAAAGAATGTTGGAACTGACACCGAATCCTCTTTTGGGTTATTTATTTAGAACCAAACAAAGTATCTTAATAGATGGTAGAGGGTTAAGGGTGAGTAAGCCTTGCGCATGGTCTTCTCCTGAAAGAGTCCTCCCCTGGGGTTCTTCAGTTCCCGGGTCTCTCTCTTCAGATGAGACGGCACCGGACCATCCATGGATCAGTAGGCCTCGAAATTTGCTCGGGCCTGTCCCTGCAGTTGCGTTGCCGCGGGCCAGCCAGCCCCGAGACACAGGATGCATAGTTCCGCACCCCAGGCCAGGAGGGCTATGGGGCTGGGTCAGGAGGACCACCAGAAGCAAACAGACAGAAAATAATCCCCGCCAACATGGCGTCGGTACCTTAAATACCACCCCCCAGAATGCACAGCAGGAAAACATTCCAACTGGGCTGGTTCCGAGAGATAAGTGCCATTCAATGCACCCAGCTAGATTGCGGTTCTACTCTTGCCAGCGGTGACAGCGACACCTGCGGTCAAGGAGAACCCAGTGCAACCCAGCTGGACTGATACTGAAACCAGAAATTTAGAGAAATAGTCCCTAAGCCCAACTGTGGCTTCAGGCAACTTAACTTTTCAAAAATAATAGCGCCCGCTCGTCAGGAGCCAGCGCTACATAAGTAAGTGGCATAAAAACAAAAGAATGCGCCAAAGCTTGTTCATGACCTGCTTTGAGGCTGCATTTACAAAAAGCAGAGACTGTTCAGTTAGCAAGGTGAATGCACACTTAGCTCAGTAAATAAGGGGAAGTGGAGTTCACTCTAATCCCCAATTGTGTAAACAAAATCCTGCTTTTTTTCTTGGCACATGATGACCCTGTGTATAAAGCTAGGTCAGCCATTCTCAAAGAGGGTTCCCCAGGGGTTGCTAAGGGTTCACTGAGTTTTGGCTGACTGACCTCCCATTTGATGGGGCTTTATAGTTATGGGTCAAGCCCACTTGACAAAGCCAGTTGCATGACACCGATTATCTTTTTATTTTTTTGTAAGGGTGGCATTCTGACTACCACTTCCAAGGCATTATTTTCATTGACCACCAATGAATTGGTTGTAGTAGGGGTTCTCTAAGACCTGAAAATGATTTCAAGGGTTCCTCTGGGGAAAAAAGCTTGAGAAAATTTGAGCTAAGTGACTATACACATACAAAGCGAACACCCCTACTCTTTTACTAAATCACCCTTATGTGTTTTACAACTTGAGCTATCCTTTAAACTAGGTTCACACCTTTGCATTGCTATGTGTATGCCTTTTTATTAAAATACGGTTTTCAAAGCGTAAGACCCCTTTCACACTGTGGTGCTTTTCAGGTATTTTAGCGCTAAAAATAGCGCCTGTAAAGTGCCGCTCATGCCTCACTGCTCTTGCAGGAAGGGAAAAAAAAGTCCTGTAAGCAGCATCTTTGGGGTGTGTGGGAGCGGTGTATACACCGCTCCCAAAACGCCCTGCCCATTGAAATGAATGGGCTGCACTGCTGAAGTGCCTGTAAAACGATTCGGCAGTGCCGCAGCACGGGTGCTTTTAACACTTTCTTCGGTCACTAGCGGGGGTTAAAAGTGCCCCGCTAGCAGCTGAAATGCACCGTTGTAACAGCGGTAAATCGCCACTAAAAACTAGCAGCGCTTTACTCCTTACGCCGGCACCTCCCCAGTGTGAAAGTACCCTTATTTGCAAGACATTGACACCTGTTATCATACTAATGCATCTTTTAGGATTGACCAATAAAAAATTATTTAGGGCACAAGCCATGAATCCCCCATGACTATGTCCATTGTGAGACCTGGGGGTTGTAGATGGAGATTCCCCACCCCTCTCTTCTACCTTTCAGCCAGTCATGGCCTCGTCCCTTTTTATTCCCTCTACTTCTCATTCTCCCCCCACACACCCCACACCCCCTTTCCCCTCCTAGCCCTTCCTCCTTCTCCTATTCTTACAGGTGATTTTATGATATGACACCTCTATACACTACTTTTGCCAACCTAGGCTACCGAAGGATAGCCATGGCTTACAACTTCCATAGTCATAGTCCAGATATAGCTTTTATCCCCACCGTTGAGTCCTATAACTCAAACATTTACGCTACAACACACTTCAGTGCCCCTACATAACCGCCTTTACACTCTAACTTAAGGTCACAGGACTGATGACATAGAAATAGTGTACATGCATTTACAGTATCTCACAAAAGTGTGTACACCCCTCACATTTTTGTAATATTTTACTATATCTTTTCATGTGACAACACTGAAGAAATGATACTTTGCTACAATGTACAGATAATTCTTTGCCATGAGATGCCATGTTGAAGTTCCAGTGACCAGTATGAGAGATTGAGAGGGATAATACAAGATTTAACAGAGCTGCTCCCCATTCACACCTGAGACCTTGTAACACTAACGAGTCACATGACACGGGGGGGGGGGGGGGGGTTTGGCTAATTGGGGCCAATTTGGACATTTTCACTTAGGGTGTACTTACTTTTGTTGCCAGCGGTTTAGACATTAATGGCTGTGTGTTGAGTTATTTTGAGAGGACAGAAAATTTACACTGTTATACAAGATTCACTACTTTACATTACAGCAAAGTGTCATTTCTTCAGTGTTGTCACATGAAAAAGATATAATAAAATATTAACAAAAATGTGAGGGGTGTACTCACTTTTGTGAGATACTGTATATGCCCATTCTATGTGCTTTATCGTATTAACCCCCTCACCTGTCTCCAGGTCATGAGGGTGCGTCATCACTCTAAGATTCTACGGTCCACTATATTCTCGAGGCATGTGATGGGAAAATGCCATATTACCTACTTTACCGTTGCACAGTTGTGCCTTGTTGCTCTTTCACTTTAGGAGATTTGCTACTGTTTCCAGTGGTTAGCTGGGGGAAAATCCCTTAGGGCCAGTTCACACCATAGAAACACAGTCCGGAGGCGTTCCAGATGCTTTTCCGCATGCACGTTTTTGATGTGTTTTTAAGACGTGTACCAGCGCGTTTTTTGATGCGTTCCAGCGCGTTTTTGATGCAGTCCAGTGCATTTTTCCCCCCTTATATTTTCTTAACCTTAATTAAGGACATGTCTGTTCCAGTGTGTTTTTGATGCATTTTACAGCATTCCAGTGCAGAACAAATGCAGCATATTCTACTTATTTTTCTCTAACTGGAAATGCAAGCACTGGTGTGAACTATGCCATTGAAAACCATATAGCCTACTTTCCATGCGTTTTTGATGCAGAAAAAATGCACTGGGCTGCATGTGGTGTGAACTGGCCCTTACTCATCTCTCTGTGTATAATAAACATGTTAAATGTAATATTGTTTTGATACTTAATGAAACCCAAAGAAAAACTTTTTGGAACAAAAAAACAAACTATTTAGGTATATTAAAAAGGAAGTTTTTTGTTTTTTCCCTGTAAAGTAAAGGCATAATGTGACACTTACCTGCAAACGAAGCCCGCGTCCTCCCCGCTGCAGGCCGCATCCATCTTCGCCCATCTTCCTTCCAGGGCCGCAGACTTGGGCTGTGTAACTGGCCAGAGCCGCGTGGGATCTGCCGATCATGGCACTGACGTCTGAAGAAACGGCACGGGTGGCAGTTTCTTCAGAGCACTTGCGTCGATGACATGATCTGCGCAGTATACAGTAAATATCTCATAAACGGCACACGTTTAGGAGATATTTACAGTACATATAGGTAAGCCTTATTCTAGACCTACCTATATGTACAAATAAGGGAAGGTTTACAACCTCTTTAAGGCTCCATGCACACTGGAGCTCATAAACTGCAGTTTATTGGAGTTTTTTTTAAAAGCCCATAAACTCCACTCAGTGTTAACCTATGTGTCCATGCACCCCAGACGACGTCTAAGGAGACGAAACGCGTCGGGAGGACTCCACTGCTGCCATTTTTTATATGAAAGCGCTTAATCAACTGTTTGAATGTAAGTTTGATAACCTTTTTTAATAAATCTAATTGTTTTACGGAATTACGCTATTTGGCCACATTCTTCTATCCCATATGTTCTCTCTGGGGAGTGTGACCTGTTCTTTGACTGGTGTATACTGGCTCCGTGCGATTTGGCTTTGGACGAGATTCTCATCATCCAGCTCCAAGTTCCAGTGTTTGTCGACCTGAGTGCTCTACAGTCGCCTTTGAGTAAAGTCTATTCGACCCTTCGGGCGTATGTCAGTTTGTCTCAAAGGCGTCCGGTAAGCCTTTATCCATTTCAGGTGGTGGTGTCGACACAAGGGTGTATACATTTCATATATTGGAAGATTGGAGGATAGTCCCATCTTTTCATCTTTTTCATTTCACTAAAGGGGACTTTTGATTGTCTTTTTGTGAAGGACTGCACTAGTGTTCACTAAAGAACTTTTATTTTTGCATTTTTTCTTCTATGTATATATGCACGTGCAAATGGTATGATTATGATCTGGATTGTGTGTTGATAATCTCACATTTACAGAGGTTATTTGGGTCTGCACACATTTATGCTTCATCTATTTTTTATTATTTTTAGCGCGACACTTTGTTCTTTACATGGACGTTTTTTAGCTTTAATGAGCAGTGGAGTTTATGGGCTTTTTTCTGAACGCCAGAAATTCGCGTTCAAAAACGACAAACGCAGATAAACGCACATAAACGCTTAGAATGCTCATAAACACGTGTTAATTAGTGTTGGGCATTCTATTTTTTCAATGGATTATGGGAGTTTGGAATGCACTGTGGGATTTTTGGAGTGTCCTCTGTGTATTTTTATTGAAAACGCCCATAAACGCTAACGCTAATAAACGCTAGTACAAAACACTGTTAAAAGCACTTTTTTAAACCAGCGTTTTTTGCCAGCAATCTGGTGTCCAGAAAAAGCTTTTTTGAGCTTCAGTGTGCATGGAGCCCAAGGCTGGATTCACACCTGTGCATTTTTAGTGCTTTTTGCATTTTGCAGATTTGCACTACAGAACGTGTTCCATAGGACACCATGTTAAATGGACTGTAGTGCAAATCTGCAAAATGCAAAAAGCACTAAAAATGCATAGGTGTGAATCCAGCCTAACAGGGGCTCAAAATGCATTAGGATGAATGCAAAACATGTCGATACGATCAACTTATAGGAGCCTCAAATGCATGAAAGCAGATGAAAGAAAAAAAGCTGTATCTAACATTGATGACAGATGTTCTAGCAAGTTCCGAGGCAGCATTAAAACGCACGTCAATTGTTTTCACAGAATAAAAAAAAAATATGATCTCATGACTGCTTTGGGATTGTTCAGATCATGAGACAATTTATTATTCACATATGTAAAGCCCTGTGTGAATTGACGGCGCTATATAAGTACCTTAAATAATAATAATAATATTCACTTTTTTATTATTGGCCAGATGTGTAATCCGACTACAGGCCATAGATCAGGATCCCTTCCAGAATTACAATTAATAAATTGAAGAATTGGAAAACATGGAGGTGATTGTAATCTCTGCAGCCAACTAGCGTGGCTCGCTAATATACATTCTATGTCTAATAGTGAAATAAATGTTTTGTTTTTAGGGAATTACATTTATGGTCTGCAACAATTGTTGAATCCAAGTGAAACGGTTTTCTTTTCTAATTTGTTTATTAGGCTAATCCTTCTTTATTAGCAACTCTCCACTTTAGCCACAGAGAGTTAATTTGAATACAGGTAAGTAGATTGGTGAGATTGATGGCAGCATACCTCAGCAGAGCGGTGTCAGCAGTCCTGGGCCTCCTGGCCCCATCAGTTCTGCTTTAGTGCATGACAAATGTCAGTTTACAGAATCACGTTTACATTTTTTTCTGCTGTCAAGAAAGAACTAATTGCAGCATTTGTCAGAATTTGCTCTCAGACCAAGGTCCTGACCACACATGCCAGACCTTGGACATTGATTGATATAAAGCAGAGACATGCCCTTAGCTGCTGAAAGTAAACTAAGTACCGTATTTATCGGCGGATATCACGCACAGGCGTATAACGCGCACCTTCATTTTAAGAGGGAAGTTTCAGGAAAAAACGTCCATTTTAAATAAAGAACTTTGAAGCAAAATATGGGTCAGTGCCCATCAATTCAGCCCCACCATTGCCCAATAATGCAGCCTTATCAGTGCTCATTAATGCAGCCTGATCAGTGCCCATCTGCAGCCTCACCATTGCCCATTAATGCAGCCTGATCAGTGCCCATCAATGCAGCCTCACCATTGCCCATTAATGCAGCCTGATAAGTGCCCATCTGCAGCCTCGCCATTGCTCAATAATTCAGCCTTATCAGTGCCCATCAATGCAGCCTGATCAGTGCCCATCTGCAGCCTCACCATTGCCCATTAATGCATCCTGATCAGTGCCCATCTGCAGCCTCACCATTGCCCAATAATGCAGCCTTATCAGTGCCCATCTGCAGATTGCCCATTAATGCAGCCTGATCAGTGCCCATCAATGCAGTCTCTCCATTGCCCATTAATTCAGCCTGATCAGTGCCCATCAATGCAGCCTCCCCATTGCCCATTAATGCAGCCTGATCACTGCCCATCAATGTAGCCTGATCAGTGCCCATCTGCAGCCTTGCCATTGCCCAATAATGCAGCCTTATCAGTGCCCATTAATGCAGCCTGATCAGTGCCCATCTGCAGCCTTGCCATTGTCCACCAATGCAGCCTCACCAGTGTTGGATTACACAGAAGGATCTCTGGGTTTATTCGGCACTTGCAGTCACACACAGTCCCGCCTCCTGGACGGCTCCTGTGATAGACAGAACACAAGTCCAATGCCAGGACATGTGACGTCTATCCTAGGAGGTGGGACTACTGTAGGCGTGACTGCAAGTTCAGAGTAAACAGGAGATCCCGGCTCTGTGTAATCGGATGGCGCTCGTCACCCTTCTCCTCCGAGGCAGCCAGATAAAATATCAGCGTATAACACGCACCCATGTTTTGCCCTCTATTTTCAGGGGGGAAAAAGTGTGTGTTATATTCGCTGATAAATACGGTAATACTATTAAAGTTATTTCTTAGAAAAAGGGAAAATTCTTCTATGTCTCTGAACACACATGTAGTAACCCAGTGTGGTCCACCTATTCCTCTAACTCCAGAACCAGGACTAACAGAGCTAATCTGCAAATCTGTGCTTCCTTATATCACAGCTCGACCATCAATACAATATATTGCAGCATGGGCAGAGAAACAGGGCAAATATCTCTTGCTGCATACAAGAATGGGGTCTATATCTGCATCATGTCATAGAGCACCATGTATTCATTGAAAAGACTTCAAGGCTTTTTATGAATCGTGGAGGTGCCAAGAAAGGAACCCACAGTCAACAGAGTACTGCAGCCGATACTACAAGCCATGTGAGTGTGTGTGTGTCAGTGTTGCCAACTGTCGGTGTTTTTACTGGCAGCCAGTAAGAAAAACAGGCATTTTTTCCTGGATGTCTGTACTTACCTATTTTTTATCTGCTCTTGTCCAGTAATGTGATCCTGCATCTCTGTGTAAGGGATCGTTTGATTCTGATTTCCAGAATGTGTGACATCACCCATAGGCTCCCTGCCATTGTTAGTGCTCCCTCCTCTCCCCTGCAGCAGCTGCTCACTATCAAGAGGCAGAGCTGCAGGATCACACTACCAAAGTAGGGTTGCTGGTTCGAATCCCAACCACGACACTACCTGCCTGGAGTTTGCATGTTCTCCCTGTGCCTGCGTTGGTTTCCTCTGGGTACTACGGTTTCCTCCCACAATCCAAAGACATGCAGGTAGGTTAATTGGCTTTTGTCCAAAATTGGCCCTAGTATATGAATGGGGACCTTGGATTGTGGGCTCCTTGAGGGTAGGGACCGATGTGAGTGTGCAATGTACAGGGATAGGGACAATTGTAGACACTCACTCAGGTTTAACTAGATGGACTGGTGTCTTTATTCAACCTTACTAACTATGAAACTATGAAAGAGGAGTAGGTTAAAAATAGATAAGTACACATATTTTTTATACAGGTTAGGCAGAATAGGTGGTACGGTGGCCACAGTAAGAGCTATAGGGGGTGCCCATGGCGCAACACCTGAGCCAATGCACGTGGCCGGTGGCCGCGATGTCCACCAGCGACCCGCGATCATTCCTCAGAGAGCCAGAATGGGGATCTGTCAATGTAAAGAGACAGATCCCCATTCTGACAGGGAAGTAGAGAGAGATCTGCTGTTCCTAGTGATCAGGAACAACTATTTCTCTCCTCCCAGTCAGTCCCCTCCTCCCACATTTAGAAACACCTCCCTAGGGAACACTTAACCCCTTGACCGTCCCCTAGTGTTAATCCCTTCCCTGTGAGTGTCATTTATACAGTAATAGGTGGCTATTTTTAGCTCTGATCGCTGTATAAACGTCAGTGGTCCCAAAAAAAGTGTAAAAAGTGTCCGATCTGTCCGCCGCAATGTCGCAGTCCCGATAAAAATCGCAGATCGCCACCATTACTAGTAAAAAAAAACATTCATAATAAAAATGCCCTATCCCCTCTATCCCCTATTTTGTAGACGCTATACATTTTGCGCAAACCTATCAATATACGCTTATTGCGATTTTTTGTTTACCAAAAATATGTAGAAGAATACATATTGGCCTAAACGGATGCAGAAAAATAATTTTGTCAAATTTTTTCAATATTTTTTATAGCAAAAAGTAAAAAAAAATTTTTTATTATTTTTTTTAATTGTCACTCTTTTTTGTTTATAGCGCAAAAAATAAAAACCGCAGAGGTGATCAACTACCACCAAAAGAAAGCTCTATTTGTGGGAAAAAAAGTACATCAATTTTGTTTGTGTACAGCGTCGCATGTCAGTTAAAGCGACGCAGTGCTGTATCGCAAAAAATGGCCTGGTCATTAAGGGGGTAAATCCTTCTGCGGTTGAAGTGGTTAAAGTATATGTAAACGATCACCTTGTAAAACACACCATTCCGTATGAAATAGAAAGGCAAAACATTTGTGTATAGATATGTAAGAAAACATTAAACATACCTTTCCCATACACATACCCTCTGTTCTCAGCTGTATAAGCAGCTTAGAAGGCTAGGGGAGGAGAAACAACAGTACATTGATCTTCACAGTGAATGTTTGTACAGGGGGAGGGGGGCATGTCAGCACAAGTCTGATGATTGGAGGAGCTCAGCAAAAAAAGTGACCACACTGTGCTCTCCTGCTTAGTGTGGTCGGTTTTTGATAAGAAACTGGCAGGAACATCAGGGATTTCACATAAAGGAAGTAATACAAAGAGAACAGGATACTTTCTCATACAAGTACATGGTACAGCAGCCACATATCAGGAATATGAAATGCTGGGTTTCCATATTCTTTAAGAACAGATAGAGTTAGGCTTTTCTTACACTAGCCCTTGGCATTTTTTTACACCTTTATTCGATATTTGTAAGAATCTCCCCAAACACCGAAACCTGATACACACCACAGAGTTTTGGTATGAAAAAAAGAAAACAAAATCCTACATATGATATTTATTAAATCTAATCCCTATCCTTACACTGCACCCCAAATATCGACATAATAAATGACATTACGTATGACAAAGAGTGACACTTATGTACACGGACACATCCTCAAATACTTTGGGCTGGAAATGATCCCCCAGAGCAGTATATAAATCAATTTCTAAATCCTAGAAGCACAATCAGTTAAAACGCCACATCTCCAAACACCCCCCCCCCCTGCCCCGTGAGCATTGCTGCCCCCCCCAGTATTGCTGCCAACCTCCTATGTAGGCTACAGTGTCAGATGCGGGATCACACAGGGAATGTGTCTGGTAATGTATGAACAGAAAATCCCTGTGACACAATCAGGAACAAAGTCTACATGCTGGCTGAATACACAGATCATAGCTTCCAATGTGGTTATATAACAAACATGCACCAACACTCGGGAAATTCAAAATGAAATCACTTGCTTTGATATACAGTTAATCTAATTGGTAGGGCTACTTTTTGATCTTTTTTGATTAAAGAGGAGCTGCACCTAAAAAAAAAAATATTAAAAGCCAGCAGCTACTAATATTGCAGCTGCTGACTTTTAATAATATCACACTTACCTGTCCCAGGTTCCAGCGATGTCGGCGGCAGATGACGAGCGATCGCTCGTCTCGCTGCAGCCACCGCCGCCATCCTCTGTCAGGGAATCGGGAAGTGAAGCATGAGGGCTTCACTGCCCGGTTCCCTACTGCGCATGCGCGAGTCGCGCTGCGCTGGTTCCCCGCTGTGTCTCTGGGAACTGTGTGTTTCCCAGAACACAACGGGGGGCGGAGCCATGCGGGGGTGGGCGGAGCCATGCGGCGGTCTGGCCGGAAGTGGGTGCAGTTACCTGGATTATCCAGGTAACTGCACCCCCCTCCCCCCCGAAAGGTGCCGATTGTGGCACCGGAGGGGGGGAGGGATAATACTAGCGGAACTTCCCCTTTAGGGTGAAGAACCGCTTTAACTCACAACAAAAAGCGATATTAAACTCAAAACCAAAAATGATATATTGCAGTTTACCAATCATCAGATGTGGTGGCTGTATTTGTTTTTTTTTAGCCTTTTTGTCCCTCTGTTTTTACCTGGTGATCTGGCCAGTAACACACCTCCTGTATTACAGTGCCTATACTCTGGATGAAGGAGCACAGTGACACCTTTGGTGACAAGGGGTGGACAGAGGGGACGGCTGCCCTGGGCACTGTGGTATCATGTAAGGTGGGGGGCACCACAAGGAGATGGGAGGGGTGATTTGTGTTGGGGGGGGTGTTGGAGGGTGACAGAGGATAAGAATTGTTCTAGGAGGGGAAATTAGGAGGGGAGCTAGGAATGGGGATTTGGGGGATTTGTGTTTGGAGGGGGGATGGGGAAAGAGGAATTTTGCTAGATGGGGGGAATTGGGAATTTATGCTAGGGGGGGATTTTTTTGGTGGGTAGGATTTGTGCTAGGAGGGGGAATGGAAGTGGGGGGAGAGGATTTGTACTAGAAGGGGTGATTTTTTTTGGGGGTTGGGATTTGAGCTGGGAGGATTTGGTGAGAGAGAGGATTTAAGCTTGAAGGGGGGGGGGGGGGGTTCTGGCAGTGAGGAAGGATTTCAGCAGGGCGGACAGATTTATACTGGGAGGAGGGGGGATTTATGATGCTTAGGGGGTAAGCATACAGATTGGTGCACTTTTTTTTTGGTGGGAGATTTTTGCTGACTTATAATGCTCATACACCTTGGGATGGGGGGGAGCAGTTTAGTATGATTGCCCTGGGCTTTATATTACCTTGTCCCGGCACTGCCTTTGGACAGCAGCATTGTCAGTCTGGGGGGAATGTTAGCTATACTAGCACTGGGGTTGGCAACCCGTCGTTCGCAATATACCCGTCGATCGCAGGAAGCCAACAAGTAGATCATGATCTGGTCTGTGCCGAGCCGCTCCCCCAGTCTCTGAAGGCACCGCTCTCCCTTTACTAGCAGAGCGGAGTGAGAGGCAGCACAGTGCTGGATGGAGGGCGGGAGCACAGGAGCTGCTTTAGTTGACTTTGGAAGTTAACCAGTAGGTGATTGGTTGCTAGGCAGTCCTTAGGGTTGCCACCTGTCCGAGATTCATCAGGACAGTCCGGGTTTTGAATCATGTCTCCCCCTGAAATACAGACACATTATTCAGACATGAATGAACAGGGCCTGACAGGAGGGTGAGGGGGGTGAGGGGGGCGCTGCATTACTATTCTCTATGGACCACCCAAAGGTGTCCCAGGTCTGTTATCCTATAGTGTATATAAAAAAAATTGCTGTGCGCTGCTAAAGTGTTTGGGTTTGGCTAAAAGAAAAAATGGCAACCCCAGGGGTCCTAGCAATCAATCATCAGCTTGTTAGCATGATAAGCTAACTAAAGCCGTCTCCTGTTCCCACCCTCCATCCAGCACTGTGCTGCCTTTCCCTCCTATGTGATGTACAGCCACTGGCTGTAAGGTAGGAGAGTAGGCTAGTTCGACGGACTAAGAATGGCGCATGCTCAGATAGGATTTACACGGCGGAAGGGTGCATTGCTGTGTATTGGACTTCCTATTTCTAGTCCCGTCGTACGTGCTGTACACGTCATCGCGCAAGCTTTCGACGGACTGTTTGTGCATCCGTGTGTGGTCAAGTCCGTTCATTCGAAAGTATGACGGACTGTCCGTCGGATTGTATGACGGACTAAGTAGGCCATACAGTCCGCTCGTGTGTACGCGGCCTAAGAAAGCCACCGATATGATTATTCCCATTCCATTAGGTGTGTGCCATCTCTGATATAAGATTGTAGTTGGTGGACTAACAGCTAGAGATATTGATAAATATCTTGGCTAAACCCTGTAGTCATGCTGTCCATTGCAGCTACTATGGGCTTTTGTGAATCTTGGGCAGGTGATAAAAATAAAGGATTTGCTAGAAGTCCTTACGAAAGAAGGAGGCCTCTATTTTGTTGATAATTCCTTCTTGGAGGGCTGATTGCACTAGAGTGTGGACTTCAAGAGCAAAACAGGAGTGAGGGCTTTTTTAAGTTTAGTATATGTGGCTTCGTCAGATAGAAGTCTTAAAGCTTCTGAGATGTAATGGGGTCTACTTTGTAGAACTATCCCTCCTCCTTTATCAGCAGATTTAATAATGATATCTGCCGTGTGCATCAAGGAGTCTAGGCCTTTTGTCTCAGATGGAGAGAAATTATAGTGACCAGTTGGCATGGTGGAGGATGAACGGCATAACTTTTTAAAGTCAGTGTATACCACCCTATAGAAACTCTCAAGATAGGGCCCCTTGGATTGAGCCCGATAAAAATGGATTTGAGCTTTAATGTGGAGTGGATTATTGGAAGGGAAGTGGCAAAATGTTGTGTGAAGAAGCTGAGTGAGCTATCCTCCACAGATAGTAGATCTAGTGTATCGATAATATCAGTGTCAAATTCAAAAGCACTAGGGGATGGCATCAGAGGTAGACAATCAGTGGAGTTACAAGCAATTTGTTCTTGGTATCAGAGGTAGACAATCAGTGGAGTTACAAGCAATTTGTTCTTTGGTTTGTTTTATATGAAAAAAATCCCTTAAGAGTGAGATTACGGATATAGCGATTGAGATCCTTAAACAAAAGGAAGGGATTGGGCTTACTGATGGGAGCAAAGTTGAGTCGTCGCCTTAGTAGAGTCGAGTCAGCAATAGATAGGTTATGAGATGAGAGGTTGAATAGCCTTACAGTTTGCAGAATTTTTGTACATTTGTTTTTGGACTTGGTTCGTCCTCCTCTGCAGCCTCTCCTGTGAGCTTTCTTCTTTTGGAGTCGACCCGACGAGGACTCAGAGCTAAAAAAGATAAAATCAGTAGGAACAAGTGAGATAGAGATATTAGCAGCTGGCATGCTGACCACTGGAACAGACTGAATGTCTTTGGATGATCCAAAAGCTATAGGTGGATCAGAGATGTCCATAGGGCTGTCAATCAAGTGATGTGATTCTCTAGGGCATTTAACATCACCTGGATGGGTGATGTTAGATGATGGTATCTGAGGGGAATGGATAGAATTTGATTGTGAGTTGTCCTCTGGAAATTACTGGGAGGGCAGCCGATGTGCCCAGAGATCTGGTTCTTGGCCTTCTCGGCATTGTGAGTGTGAGTGGTTCTATTATAAAACTGATTGAGATCAGCTAGTAATACATTGTTTTTATTAATTTTGGATGGGGGGGAGGTGGTAGGTGTCTAGAGGGGACGATGATATGGGGTGGTGGCAAGGAAGTGCGAGTGATAGGGAATGACATGAGAGGAAGGGGAAGGGATGATGTGGGGATGGGCTTGGGATGAGAAGGAAAGGAGTGGTTGAACCCTACATGAGGTGGTTGGATAATTTTTTGTTTCCCAGTGAATACTCTATCCATATTTAAATCATCAAGATCTCTTCTGAATTTTCCTAACTCGGTTTTAATAATAGAATCTTCTTCTGACTTTGTGTTTTTGTTTAACATATCAAACCAGGAAAGAGGGATATTTACTTTATGATTAACAATATCCTGAGATAGTAGCTGGGCTTTGTGAGTAAGTTTCTCCAGCCGTTGTGATCTGTGCTGGATTAGGACTTCAGATATATTTTCCCATTCCCTTTTGTCAGCACTATCAAGGAATGGGCAATCCTTAAGGACTCTAAGGGGGTTATTTACGAAAGGCAAATCCACGTTGCACTGCAAGTGCACTTGAAAGTGCAGTCGCTCTAATTCCCCGACACACGATCGGACTATCCGCTGGACTTTGCAGCGGAGGTCCGCCGGACTTTCCGAACAAGCGGACTTGCCCCCACACGACCACACACTAACAGACTTTCCCGGCAGACAATCCGCCAGACTTTTGGCGGAGATCCTCTGGACTTTCCAAATGAACGGACCAGCCCACACACGGACTAAAGTCCATTCATTTTGAACGTGACTTCAGGTACAATGGGACTAGAGAAGGAAGTCAATGTCGCCCCCTCCATCAGCGAGATTGACACCTTATGAGCCCTGTCGCCTGGTATGGGTTTTAAGGGTAACCCTTATGCCAAAAAAAGGCGTGGGGGGTCCCCCAAAGTCCATACCAGACCCTTATCCAAGCATGCAGCCTGGCCGGTCAGGATAGGGGGTGGGAACGAGCGATCGCCCCCCCCCCTCCTGAACCGTAGCAGGCCGCGTGCCTTCAACAGGGGGGTGGGGGTTTTGGAGAAGGGGGGGACAGGCGGCCCGTCCCCCACCCCAAAGCGCCTTGTCCCCATGCTGATGAGGACAAGGGCCTCTTCCCGACAGCCCTGGCCATTGGTTGTTGGGGACTGTGGGCGGAGGGCTTATTGGAATCCGGGAGCCCCTTTACATCGTACCCCTACCCATTCACCTGGGGAAAAAAAGTCAATAAAAAAACACACAACACAGGTTTTAAAGTAGTTTATTAGGCAGCTCTGGGGGTCTTCTTCCGACTTCGGGAGTCTTCTTGCCGGGCTCCTCCTCTGTCTTCTGCTCTTTTGCTAGCGGAGGAGCCCAGCTTTCTCCTTCGTCATCGTCCGGGGGTCTTCTTCCGACATCGGGGGTCTTCTTCCAACTTCTCTGTGGTTTCTGGTCGCTTCTCCCACTCTCCGGTTCTTCTGCCAGGCTCCTCTGCTATCTTCTTCCAGATCTTTTACTAGCGTTGGACCGGTCTTCTCGTTCGTTGCCGCCTGCCAGGGTTGTCGAGAAGATGCCCTTGTCCTCATCAACATGAGGGCACGCGACCTGGTATGGTTCAAGAGGGGGGGAGCTCGCTCGCCCCCACCCCCTTTCCTGACCGGCCGGGCTGCGTGCTCAGATAAGGGTCTGGTATGGACTTTGGGGGGGTCCCCACGCCGTTTCACAGCATAGGGGTTACCCTTAAAACCCATACCAGGCAACGGGGCTCAATCTCCCCGATGGAGGGGACTTCCTTCTGTAGTCACATTCAAAATGAACAGACTTTAGTCCGTGTGTGGGCTAGTCCATTCATTTGGAAAGTCCGGCGGACTAGCAAACAGACGAGTGGATTGTCTGTCGGATAGGCGAGTCCGGCGAACAAATTTGAGTCAAGTCTTCTTTCAAACTCCGCCGGACTTTTGTCAAGAAAAAGTCCACCGGAGCCCACACACAGTACAATTGTCCACCAGATAGTCCGATTGTGTGTACGCGGCATAAATCTAAGGGGTAGATCTGAAATGAGTGGAAGGTCTGCTGATTTTATTATCCAATCATGTGCAAGCTAAAATGCTGTTTTTTATTTTCCTTGCATGTCCCCCTCGGATCTACAGCGACTTTACTTCCAAGTGCACTTGCAGTGCAAAGTGGATTTTCCTTTAGTAAATAACCCCCTAAGTCCTCTAGGTGAGACTTTTGTTGAAATATATTTCTCTAGGAAAAATCTATTCCACCATGGCTGGTTGGTGTTATTAAGGATTCTTTCAAGGTGTTTACATTTCACACACAAGGTCTGCCTGTTTTTTGCAGTCAATGTACCATTAAGGGTGAAAATTGAGGAAGGAAGTGTAATATATAAATCATCTAGGATGTTATGTCTATTGGTTTCTACTTCTATTAAGATATCCATATCATATTGAGCCAAAAGTGAAAAAAACAATAATGAAAATAAAAAATAATAATAATAAAAATTAAATGAAAAATAAAAACAATATTAGCGTACAGTGTTCAGTAAATGTGTAGGATTATAAAATACACACACACACACATATATATATATATATATATATATATATATATATATATATATATATATATATATTACACACACATATACATACACACACGCTAACATCTGTACATGACCTCTTCATCTCTCATGGCTTTAACATACTCGCCATAACCGAAACCTGGCTTCAAAATTTGGACTTCTCCTGCTGCCCTCTCCAATGGTGGTCTCCATTAGACTCACTCCCCCAGACCCAACGGACAAAAAGGAGGTGGAGTTGGACTTCTTCTATCCCCGCAAAGCACCTTCCAAGTCTTTCCTATCCCTCCCTCTCTATCCCTATCTTCTTTCGAGATGTATTGTATTCCTCTGTTTTCTCCTATTTCTCTGAAGATTGCAGCAATTTATCGGCCTCCTGGACCGTAATCACGCTTTCTTGATGACTTTGCTGCCTGGCTACCCTACTTTCTCTCCTTGGAACTACTCACGATCTTTCTTGGTGACTTCAACATTCCTGTCAATATTATCAGCCCAACTACAGCTAAACTTCTCAACTTAATCTTTTGACCTAATGCAATGGACACATACTTTCACTCACTCCAATGGTAATACCCTTGACCTTGTATTCCCCCATCTCTGCAACCCTGGCAACCTCACAAACACCCCCTTTCCTCTCTCTGATCAAAACCTCATTAGTTTCACTGTATCCTTGCCTCCAACCATCCATCCCTCCAAGCAGCCAACAATTACTTGTAGGAACCTTCGCCACCTTAACCTTTCTCTTCTCTATTCTTCTACTGACCACCTATATGACATAATCTCTCCCCTGTCCTGTCCTGACCTTGCCACCTCTGTCTACAACAGTTCGCTCTCATCATCACTAGATGCACTTGCTCCTCTAACCACATGCAGAATCAGGCCCGACCGTTACAACCCTGGCAAACTGACAACACTAGAAATCTCAAGAGACATTGTCATGTTTTTGAACGACTGTGGCGTAAAACCAAATGCCTGCAATACTTCACCCTATATAAATCTGCCCTTCTAAAATACAATTCTTGCCTCCATTCTGCCAAACAAGCCCACTTTGTCTCTCTTATTAATACTTTGTCATCCAGTCCCCGTCGACTCTTCTCAACCTTTAACTCTCTACTTTGTCCCCCACCCCTCTACCCACTAACTCACTCACTGCCCAAGAGATTGCCAATCACTTCAAAGACAAGATTGATGCAATTCGTGAGGACATCTCCGCTGTGTGTACATCTTCCCCACTCAACATACCTTGCCTAACAGCACATTCAAACACTCTCCTCTTTTGAATTGGCTACTACTGAAGAGGTTGCAAAACTTTTCTCAGATGCCCACCTAACCAATTGTCCCTTGGATGCTGGTCCCTCACAACTACTACAGCCACCCACTTCTTCTATCCTATGCTCCCTCACTCACATCTTCGATCTCTCCCTCTCTAATGGCACCTTCCCCTCCCCTCTAAAACATGGGCAGATCACTCCCATACTTAAAAAGCCCCCACTGGACCCCACCAATCTAAACAACTAAAGACCCATCTCATTGCTCCTATTCACCTCTAAACTTCTAGAATGCTTAGTCTACAACCGTCTTAGTTCCTACCTCAGTGAAAATAACCTTCTTGACCCCTTACAGTCTGGGTTTCGCTCTCAGCACTCCACAGAAACTGCCTTACTAAAACTCACTAACAATTTACTAACTGCTAAAACCAACAGCCAATACTCCATACTCCTACTACTTGACCTCTCTGTGGCCTTTGATACTGTTGACCACCGACTCCTTCTAAATAAACTACATTCCCTTGGCCTCCGAGATCCTTCTGTATCCTGGTTCTCTGCTTATCTAGCACAGCACTTCTTCAGTGCCACCTACAACTCTGTCTCCTCCTCTCTGTTGCCCCTTTCTGTGGGGGTCCCCCAAGGCTCTGTTCTTGGACCCCTTCTCTTCTTTATCTACACCTCCACCCTTGGTCACTTGATAACCGGCCACGGCTTACAATACCACTTATATGCCGATGACACCCAAATCTATCTTTCTACTCCTCACCTCACTCCTTCAGTCTCCTCTTGCATTACTAACTTACAAACTGACATATCAGCATGATCAGCAAATGAAACAACCAAGCTCCTCATTCACTCCCTCGTTATCTTTCGCCTTGACTATTGCAACTCCCTTCTCATTGGCCTCCCCCTCCATAGGCTATCCCCTCTTCAGTCTGTCATGAATGCTGCTGCCAGACTTATCCACGTTACCAACCACTCAGTGTCTGCCAATCCTCTCCTCCAATCCCTACACTGGCTCCCAATCACCCAGTAAATTAAATTCAAAATACTAATCACAACATACAAAGCCATTCACAAGTCTGCCCCGAGCTACATCACCAATCTTGTCTCCAAATATCACCTAAATCGTCCTCTCCGCTCTTCTCAAGACCTCCTACTCTCAAGCTCTCTCATCTCCTCCTCCCATGCTCGTCTCCAGGATTTCTCCAGAGCCTCTCCCATCCTCGGGAACTCGCTACCTCCACCTGTCCGTCTATCCCCTAATCTTGCTACCTTCAGGCGATCCCTGAAAACTCATCTCTTCAGGAAAGCCTATCACATCTCCAACGAATCTTCTACCACTTCCATCAGCTCATTCCCCACAGTTGCAACCTTTTGTACCACCTGCCCAACCCTATTAGATTGTAAGCTCTTCTGAGCAGGGCCTTCTTAATCCTCTTGTATTTTATTGTATTGTAACTGTATTGTCTCCTTTTTATATGGTAAAGCGCTGCGTAAACTGTTGGCGCTATATAAATCCTGAATAATAATAATATATACAGTATCTCACAAAAGTGAGTACACCCCTCAGCCTTTTTGTAAATATTTTATTATATCTTTTCAAGTAACAACACTAAAGAAATGACACTTTGCTACAATGTAAAGTAGTGAGTGTACAGCTTGGATAACAGTAAATTTGCTGTCCCCTCAAAATAACAACACACATTAATGTCTAAACCGCTGGCAACAAAAATGTATACACCCCTAAGTGAAAATGTCCAAATTGAGCCCAATTAGCCATTTTACCTCTCCGATGTGACTCATTAGTATTACAAGATCTCAGGTGTGAATGGGGAGATGGTGTTTTAAATTTGGTGTTATCGTTCTCACTCTCTCATACTGGTCACTGGAAGTTCAACATGGCACCTCATGGCAAAGAACTCTCTGAGGATCTGAAAAAAACAATTGTTGCTCTACATAAAGACGGCATAGGCTATAAGAAGATTGCAAAGACCCTGAAACTGAGCTGCAGCACGGTGGCCAAGAACGTACAGTGGTTTAACAGGACAGGTTCCACTCAGAACAGGCCTCGCCATGGTCAAACAAAGAAATTGAATGCACATGCTCAGCATCATTTCCAGAGGTTGTCTTTGGGAAATAGATGTATGAGTGCTGCCAGCATTGCTGCAGAGGTTGAAGGGGTGGGGGGTCAGCCTCTCAGTGCTCAGAACATATGCTGGACACTGCATCAATTTGGTCTGCATAGCTGTCGTTCCAGAAGGAAGCCTCTTCTAAAGATGATGCACAAGAAAGCCCTCAACGAGTTTGCTGAAGACAGGCAGACAAGAAGACAAGTATGTCTTCTTATTAAAACCTTTGGCCTGCAACTGCTTTACCACCTCAGTGCCTCATCATCCTCATCCTGTACAGGTTGAGAACCATGAGGAGTATGAAGTACAATCCATTGTTGACTCCCGCTGTATTCTGGACAGCCTAGGAGTTTTGGAATCCCTGTTTACGAGTAGGACCGAAGCGTCTGGTGCATGTTGAACTGAACACCCAGCAACTTCATCTGGTTTAACCTTAGGTAAGGGTGCCATAGGGTGAGCTTTGAGGACCCATCTAACCCCTGAATCCTCCTTGACAGACTTGGAGGTACTGACTCGCTAAGCTGCACCCACAGGCAGCTTGAGCTCCACCTTGGCAGTCACAACAGAGAGAACCCCGCATTCTTGCACCTCACTCATTGGTTCCTCATCGCTATCGCCCCACTTCCGGGTATAGGACAAAGTGTCCGAAAACAACTCAGATAACCCGTCGGACAGGATATCCAAATATGAAGGGGTGGAACACTCTTCAGCCAGGAGATAGTTGCGCTTAGCATGCACCCTGGCCGGCACAATTATCTAATTTTTTGGTTGGTTACAGGCATCACTTCCCCCACAAGCTCACCACTCGCGCTTCTCACTTGCTTGCTCGGCCCCGGTACTTTCCTCTCAGGAGACGTGGACATCACAGTAAGCAGCTGGGCCCAACCACGGCCTCTAGAAGCAACTGGTGCGCTGGGTCCTGGAGTGGTCACCTGTACAGGATTAGCAGCTTCCAGCACGACTCCGGTGACAGCGGGTGAACTCTGGGGATCACTCTCAGCTGGGACAGCAACGTTCCGGTCCCAGTCAACCTGTAGTATCCGAGGAGACTAGGTTGCGGTGATAACCTCAAACAACTGTTCCCCACAATGTCCACAGATGATCCAAAGCCTTAACTGCATGGTTAGGCTGGAGGCATCGTCCACAGATCAGTCCTAGAGCCTCATAGCCTACAGGGGTATATAGGGCAATCTTACCCCTTTTATTGCGTATCCCATTACTGTGTCCGCCAGCATGCCCTTGGATTCACTTAGGCCAAATCCGACATCTGGAGCGTTCACCCTGGAACTTTTGCTACAGCAGGGGAAAGAAAAATTCCTGATCCCCCGAGAGGCAATTGGATTTTCCCTGGATCAACTTTACCTATAAATGTCAGTATCCAGTTATATTATGTACATTTAGGAAAGAATCTAGACCTTTCTTAAAGCAATCTACTGAACTGGCCAGAACCAGCTCTGGAGGAACTCTATCCCACATTTTCACAGCTCTTACTGTGAAGAAACCTTTCCGTATTTAGAGATGAAATCTTCCTCTAGATGTAAAGAGTGCCCCCTTGTCCTCTGTGATGACAGTAAAGTGAATAACTCAACAAAGTTCACTATATGGCCTCCTTTCCACACACAAATGTTTGAGAGCAGCTTCTCAAATTTTCGATCATGTGTACGCGGCATAAGAATCATTAAACACTACTCTCTGAATTCTGTGTTTTAGCCAGTCTTCTATCCATTTACAAACTGATATTTCCAATCCTGTAGATTTTACCTTAAACATGAGCCGTGTGTCGGGCACGGTATCGTATGATTTTGCAAAATCCAAATACATCATGTCCACAGCCACTCCTCTGTCCAAGATTTTACTCCTCCTCCTTTACCTCCTCATAAAAAGAAATTAGATTTGTTTGACAACTTCTGTCTTTCGTCAATCGACGCAGTCTGTTGCTTAAAATATTTTTTTCCAGCAAGAACTCGTCTATGTGGTCTTTTATTAAACTTTCAAGTATCTTCCCGACCAAAGAACTTAACCACTTTATCCCTGGAAGGTTTTACCCCCCTTCCTGACAGCATTGTTTTACAATTTGGTACTGCGCGCTTTAACTGGTAATTGTGCGGTCATGCAGCGCTGTACCCAAACAAAATTTTCGTCCTTTTTTTCTCACAAATAGAACTTTATTTTGGTGGTATTTGATCACCTCTGTGGTTGCGCTATAAACAAAAAAAGAGCGTCAAGTTTGAAAAAAAAAAACAATATTTTTTACTTGCTTTACTTTTTTATAATAAATATCCCCAAAAATGTTTTAAAAAAACTAATTTCTTAAACACTTTAGGCCAATATATATTCTTCTACATATTTTTTGTAAAAAAAAATAGCAATAAGCATATATTGATTGGTTTGCACAAAAGTTATAGCGTCCACAAACTATGGGAAAGATTTATGCAATTTTTATGCCATTTTTATTATTATTTTTATTACTAGTAATGGCAGTGATCTGCAATTTTTACCGGCACTGCAACATTGCGACTGACAGATCGGACACTTTTGACACATTTTTGGGACGATTGACATTTATACAGCGATCAGCACTATAAATATGCACTGATTACTGTGTAAATTTAACTGGTAGGGAAGAGGTTAAGACTAGAGGGCGATCAAGGGGTTAAATGTGTGTTCCTTCAGTGTGTCCCAACTGTATGGGGATAGGACCGACTAGAAGAGGAGACATATTGTTGTTCCTACTTACTAGGAACAAACAATATGTCTCCTCTCCCCTGACAGGACAGGGATTTGTGTGTTTACACACACAAAACCCTGTTCTGGCTCTTGTACATGTGATCGCACATTGCCGGGTCCCCCACTGTGCTGCGGGCATGCCTCTGGTGGCTCGGGCATGCCCCCTAAATATTAGAAGCAATGGCCTTGAAATGACAAAGCTCAATTATTTTAGGATCCGTGGGTGGATGCCATCTGGTCCAGGTGCTTTATCCACCTTTATTCTGTCTAAATATTTCTGGACCATATCACTTTTGAGCCATTGTTGATCATTTGGGGCTGTGGCACTACCACTCCCATTACGGACTTGAGCTCCCCCATGCTGCTTTGTATACACAGAACTGAAGAATGTATTTAATAAATATGCCTTTTCCTTGTCCCCAGTCACCCAGAACCCCACAGTGAAGCCGTAAGGCTTCACTGTGGTGTTACCTTACTCGCAGTAGAGGCAGCATGCACATCAGCAGTGGTGCGACATCACTGGACTCCAAGACAGGTAAGTGTCCAATTATTAAAAGTCAGCAGCTGCAGTATGCGCAGCTGCTGGCTTTTAATATTTGCAGCAGTGGGCGGACCTCCGCTTTAAAGTTACGTGTTTTTATCTTTCCCGTTTGGGTTTTTAGCTTACAGCTAACATCAAATGTAAACTGTATCAAATGTTATGGTCACTGCAACCCAGATGTCCCTTTATATGAACATTAGTGATAAGCTCTGCATGGTTTGAAATTACCAGGTCCAACAGAGCATCATTTCTAGTTGGGGCCTCAATAAACTGGACCATAAAAATGTATAATAGGTTTATACATTGTTTACTCCAGTCAATTTCCGGGTAGTTAAAATCCCCCATTATTATCACCGTCCCAGCCCCTGTAGCCCTTTCCATCTGTGCAAAGAGCTGAGTCTCCACCTCCTCATTAACATTGGGTGGTCTATAACAAACTCCAATGATTAACTTTGAAGTACGCACATATATATGCAGTTCCACACAATGCTTCAGCCACATCACACTCTCCCTTAATTAGGTCCTCATTCTCACTCGCTTTGAGATCACTTCTCACATAGAGACAAACCTCACCACCTTTCCTTTTTACCCTGTCTCTCTGAAAGTGTGCATAGCCCAGTCATGTGAGTAATGAAGCCAAGATTCAGCAATACCGATTATATCAATAGCTCTCCTCGTGCATTAGAGCTTCCAACTCACCTATTTTGCTTGGCAGACTTCTGGCATTGGTGAACAAACACTTTACTGCATTATTACATTTTGCTAAGGTGTTTTGCATAGCTTTTTTAGTAGTACAAATAGCATTATAATTTCCAATGGTGTTTGTAACATGTAAACCTTCTTGTCAATTGCCATAACCCTCCCCCCATCTATCACCATTCTACCCTCCATTAATGTCTGACCCCTAACTAACCTGTCTGCCTGACTGAATTCTAGTTCACCCTCCCCCCTCAATCCCTGTTTAAATACTCCTCCAACCTTCCCATAAACCTCTCCCCCAGCACAATAGACCCCCTTCCATTCAGGTGCAAACCATCTTTAGCATATAGGCTGTACCCCAATGAAAAGTCAGTCCAATGCTCTAGAAACCCAAACCCTTCCTTCTTACACCAGATCTTAAGCCTTGCATTCTGGTCTCTAATCTCCTGTCTTTCCTGTGTTGCACACGGCACAGACAATATTTCAGAGAATATCACCTTGGAGGTCCTTCCCTTCAACTTGCAGCCCAGTTCTTTAATTCTTAAGGAACCTCCACCTTCCTTTTATTCTGTCATTGGTTCCAACACGGACCTATCAACCCAGTCCACCACATGCCGAACCCTGGCACTAGGGAGACAGTAAACCATTCCTGGCGACAAATTATTCTATCAGTCCTTCTGATTATAGAATCCCCTATTACCACCAACTGTCTAGACCTACCTGCACTCACCTCACAAAGCTGAAATAAAAAAAAAAAGCTGGAAATTATTGGTTGTTAAGCAGTGGGGCCGCTGTGTCCTTAACAACTAATGACTCATTTAGCTGTCAGTGGGGTTCCCCTGTTAACAATTGAAGTGTAAACAAAGTCCCGGCAATTGGAGCTGTCAAGGAAAAAAAAGCTGGGCAAAGTTTATCAACAACATTTCTCAGCCACTGAAACAGAAAGACAAAAAGAAACATTGTTTCTTTTTGCATCTTTCCGTTTATTCTTCTCCCAGTATCAAAGGGATAAACTTCGATTTGCAGATGAAGTCAGTTTAAAGAGGAAGTAAACCCTGATGGGTTTTACTTCCTCTTTTGCTCTCTGTATAGCCTGCAAATTAAAAGCATAATGGGCACTTATCTGCAAAAGAATCCAGCGATGTCCCCTGTGTAGTCAGCGTCCATCTTCAAGCCCCTCTTCCATCCGGGCCGCGGACTCCGGCTCTGTGATTCACTCCTGCGCATGCACACAGTAGCGGGACAGGCTAGGAAACAAACGGCATGGAGTTTTGTTTCTTCGCCGCGCATGCGCCGTTCACTTTATTGGAGGACAACAAGTGAAATATCTCCTAAACGGTGCACTTATTCTAGGCTTACCCATAGGTAGAAGTCCCAAAAAAGGGTATACAACCACTTTAAAGCGACCTGTCAAATAAAAATAAAAAATAAATTTTTTTATTAAATGTTTCTCTGTTTAACTCTTATTAACCCTTAATTTACTCTAATCAGCCTTAATTAGCTCTTTATTCTCCTTCTTCATTTAATTATTATTTTCCTACTGATTTTTTTTTCCACTTCTATTTTATAAACTATTAATAAATAAAACTTTTTTTTGTTAGCTTTGTTCACTATTATTTTTACAACTTTAACATATATTTACATATTTCATGTTGAAAAAAGCGCAAAATTAAAAGAAAAAAAAAACACTAGCGGTTGGTATCGGCAAAAAAGTAACAAAAAAAAAGTACAAGTATCAGTACTCCTACTAAAAAATACCAAAAAAACAAACATACAAACATCAAAATCATGTACCTAATTTTTGCATTTTAACAGTTTCCTAATGACCCGCAATTCTGTATCAGACAAAAAGTCATCAATCATGCTTTGTAAGGACTGTATATCAGATAAATTCCACATTTTTTTTTTTATAAAGGACACCATCTGTTTTCAAAAGTGAGTAATAAAAGTTGCAGAATTTGTTAATGGTCGCCTCCACTTTTTTGCCAGAAAAATACTTTAAAACATACAGTACACGTGCCTTTTAGGAGAGAACATCGCTCGGGAAAACTCACGTGTAAAAAGAAAAGGAAGTCTTGTACCATGGGATTTTACAAAACGATGACAAGTGTGTACAAAATGCAATCACCCAGCAGGGAAAGAGAGAGCGGGTAACGAGTGCTTGCCCTTGACAATTAATCAGAATTTATCATTCGCTGATCTGACTTAAGCAAAATGAAAACTGATTGGTTGCTATGGTTTGCTGCACTGTGCACATCATCATTTCTTTTTTTGCAGTGTCATTTGTTGGTCTCAGTGATGAGGTTTCTTTTTAAAATACTGCAAAATAGTATGTATGGTATATACGAATTAAACAGCTTTTCTTTCAAGTCTGCAGGTTAGGAAAAAAAGGAGAAGTGGGTTCTTATGGGCAGCATTGGCACCTGCATTTTAGGTGATTTAATTAAAGATTATTTAAAGGAGAAGTACAGCCAAGGTTCAATTGGCGAGGACACTGCCGTAATGCCAAAGAGGAGACGCAGGGGAAGCCAGTCGCCCGGAGGGAAGTGCTGCCCGGGATATGTGTTGCAGGTGACCGACCGCACTGTTTGCCGCCCCCCGCCACTGCTCCTGTGAACTGTTTTCAGCAGACAGCAGGCTGAAGCCCACTATTGGTCGATGTCACAGAGCAGGTCCAGGCTTGGGCAAGATTGCGACAATGAAGTTGAGATCAGGTACCAGGCTCAGCCTCCCAGCAACCCATTGAGAGCCTGAGCCGACCATCTCTCCCCCTACACAAACCAGCACTCCAGTGAGTGTGGAGGGGGGCAGAGCAGACAGCGGTGACTAACAAGCACCAGCTCTCTGCTCATGGAGCACTGAGAACGAAGCAATCGCGGTCTTTGATCCCTCAGTTCTCAGCCTTAGAGCCAACGGGGGGGACAGATGCAGCATCAACCTAGGAAAGTATGATTCTGAAAAAAAAACAACCCATACTTCTCTTTTAATGAGGAAGGTCACGCATCACCTATGTTTATTAAAGTGCTTCTAAAGGTTGAAGGTCTTTAACATTCAAGCGATCTATGCCTGAAGGAGCCCTCCCTCCCCCTCCCCAATAATTACCTAAGCTCCATCTCAGTGATTTGCACAAGAGAATCAGCTCTCCTGGGCCTCTTCCTCCTCATTGGCTGAGACAACAGTGCATGCCATTGGCTCCCATGACTGTCAATCACATCCATTGAGCCAATAAGGAGAGAGTGGGAGCAGGATCAAGTCTGGCTTGTGTGGTAATGGACACACAGAGCAGTGGCTTGGGAGCGAGCCTTCTTGGGTGCCCCCAAAGCAAACTACTTGCTATGGGGGCACTCAGCAGGAGGGAAGGGCCTGGAGTGCTGACCCCAGAAGAGGAGAATTAGGGCTGCTTTATGCAAAACCATGTGAAAAAAAAAGAAAATCTGCCATTAATATCAATTTTACTTGTAGCAATCTAAATTAGATCTCATGCACATGGGCGGCTCAGCTCATACAGCACAAACAATGGTGGAAATAAGCTCTTAGCGCTCTTCCACACTAGCCAGGCAGCAGTAAAACAGACAGCGGAGAATGGTTTTACCACCTCCCGGCCACCAACCCAAATCCTAACATTACAGTCTAACAGGGCTGTACACATGTCGTGGCCACAAAGCTTTCCTTCATGGTCACAGCATATTTAATTCAGGCAGGTGGCTCTGTGTGTCAAAACTTGCCCATTGAGATTAATGGGGCCACACTGCAACCACGAGCCAAAAGCCTGGCTCACATTTGCAGCGTGGTCCTACAATGTAAAATTGCCAGAGAGAAAAATTGGAAAAAGAAACTACCACATAACAATGTTGCTATGTGATTAGAAGTTTGCCATTTCAGTAAAGTTTAGACAAGACAATAAAAACAAAATGGTGAGCGGTGTGGTGCACCTGGATTGCTGCATCAGCACTGTTCCTGCTCGACATACCAGCAGCCATGAGATCAGCGCCGCTTTCTGATGTGAATAAGCCCTTACGTTTTTCAGATGGACATTTTCGGAAGGTCCAAGCATTCCTATGGACTGGCAGGTTTAAAAGGACTTGTGCCTGTTTAGACCCGCCTACCTCCGGGTTCGATCAGACCCACTAAAAAAATTGGAGGAGAACTGCGCTCTCTGTTGTTTGGTCGGACCAGATCGGAGTCAGCCTGGTGTAAACGGACAGCAGAGTCAATTTACTCCCAGCTGCCCACAGAGCAGAGCAGCTTATGTCTGTGTCCGTTTTGCATAAACTGAGCGGACACGGACCTGTCATCCGCCCACTCTGCTCCGATCAGCAGGGGATTAGTTTACAGATCCCCTGCTGTTCAGAACGGAAGGAGCCCATGGGAAAGGGCCCTAATGCATAGGAAGGCTAAGAATCAGGTTTTTTTTTATGTATTTTTATTTTTGATAAATTCCCTGGGAGACCAAGTGGTACATGTACCACTTGGTCCCCCAGGGAATTTATCAAAAAAAAAAAAAAGTAATACTTCAAATTTTTCTTTCAATGACAAAACATTTTATTTTTAGAAAGCAAATAAAAAAAAATTCTTGCATCACCCTAAACCTCCTCAATCCAAGATGCTGAATAAGGCTCAGTTCTCTACTAGCACAACTATGAAGTTGCACAATTTCCAAAGAGATTTTGCATTGTGACTTTAATGCAACTTAAATGCGACTTATTCAACTCTATGGCACAAGAAAATTGCATCAAAGTAGTGCAGGAACCTTTTTTAAAGACGTTGCCACTTTAGCCCCTAGATTGTAAGGTGCCTTTGAAATACAATGGGTTTAGACTTGTCATGCGACTTTATAGGGTTGTTTTACTAAAGGCAAATAGACTGTGCTGTTGCTCCAGAGTTTAGTAAATGAGGTAAGGCATCACTTTGCAAAGAATACCCAATCACGTGCAAGAAAATTTAAAAAAAGAGCATTTTTGCTTGTACATGATTGGATGATGGAAGTCAGTGAGCTTCTGCTCATTTACTAAGCTCTGGGCCACATCAGAGGGCTTCGTGGGCCAGCCGTTGGTCATCCCTGTTCTAATCCTAAGGCCGAGTTCACACATGTGCGTATTGGATGTGGGTTTCCCCAATTTGCATGACAGGCAAGTGTGACAGGCTCTCAATGGAGGTGGTTCACACATGTCCAGGGCGGCCGCAGTTCGGATGGAAAAAGGGTGCGGTGTGTCTTTGGGTCCGGTTCAGGTGCAAATTCAGGCTAAAATTTGGACTTGAATAGCACCTGAATCTGTGTACCGGAACGCACTAAATTCCAGGCACTAACCCGCTGCCGCATGTGTGTAAATCCGGCATAAAACAAAAAGAAAACAATGTTTTTTCTGGAGTTCGAAAAAGAAAATAACTGAGCTTTACAGTTCAGCACTTTGAACGAATGAAGAGAAGAGAAGACTGCAGATAGATAAATATGACTTATGTAGGAGGATTTGTTTCATCTCTGTGTATCACCTGAGGCCAGTCACTTCACTAGGTATACAGTGGAGATAAAAAGACACCCCTGTTAAAATGTCAGGTTTCTGTGTTGTAAAAAAAGAGATAAAGATAAATAATTTCAGAAATGTTTCCACCTTTAATGTGACCTATAAACTGTACAACTCAATTGAAAAACAAATTGAAATCTTTTTTTTGGGGGGGGGGGGGGGGGGGTGGGGATAAAAATATAAAACTAAAATAATGTGGTTGCATAAGTGTGCACACCCTCTTATAACTAGGGATGTAGCTATATTCAGAATTAAGCAATCACATTATGTTAGATAGGAGTCAGTACACACCTGCCATCATTTAAAGTGCTTCTGCTTAACCCCAAATAAAGTTCAGCTGTTCTAGTAGGTCTTTTCTGACATTTTCTTAGTCGCATCCTACAGCAAAAACAATGATCCGCAGAGGACTCCCAAAGAATCAGAGGGATCTCATTGTTAAAAGGTATCAGTCAGGAGAAGGATACAAAATAATGTCCAAGACATTATATATACCATGGAACACAGTGAAGACAGTCACCATCAAGTGGAAAAAATATGGCACAACAGGGACATTACCAAGAACTGGACGTCCCTCCAAAATTGATGAAAAGACGAGAAGAAAACTGGTCAGGGAGACTGCCAAGAGGCCTACAGCAACATCAAAGGAGCTGCAGGAATATCTGGAAAGTACTGGCTGTGTGGTACATGTGACAACAATTTCCTGTATTCTTCATATGTCTGGATGATGAGATAGAGTGGCAAGATGGAAGTCTTTTTGTACAAAGAAAAACAGCCAAGCCCAGCTAAATTTTGCAAAAACACATCTGAAGTCTCCCAAAAGCATGTGGGAAAATGTGTTATGGTCTGATGAAACCAAGGTTAAACTTTTTGGCCATAATTCCAAAAGACATGTTTGCCGCAAAAAAACAACACTGCACATCTTCAAAAGAACACCATACCCACCATGAAGCATGGTGGTGGCAGCACCATGCTTTGGGGCTGTTTTTCTTCAGCTGGAACAAGGGGCCTTAGTCAAGGTAGAGGGAATTATGAACAATTCCAAATACTAGTAAATACTGGCACAAAACCTTCAGGCTTCTGCTAGAAAGCTAAACACGAAGAGGAACTTCATCTTTCAGCATGACAATGACCCAAAGTATACATCCAAATCAACAAAGGAATGGCTTCACCAGAAGAAGATTAAAGTTTTGGAATGGCCCAGTCAAAGCCCAGACCTGAATCCAATTGAAAAACATCTGTGTGGTGATCTGAAGAGGGCTGTGTACAGGAGATGCTCTCGCAATCTGACAGATTTGGAATGTTTTTGCAAAGAGTGGGCAAATATTGTCAAGTCAAGATGTGCCATGCTAATAGACTCAGACCCAAAAAGACTGAGTGCTGTAATAAAATCAAGAGGTGCTTCAACAAAGTATTAGTTTAAGGGTGTGCACACTTATACAGCCATATTATTTTATTTTTTTATTTTTACTTCCCTCCACCTAAAAGATTTCAGTTTCTTGTTCAATAGATTAGTACAGTTTATAGGTCACATTAAAGGTGGAAAAAGTTTTGTAATGATTTATCTTTGTCAAATTGTTTTACATCACAGAAACCTGACATTTTAACAGGGGTGTGTAGACTTTCTATATCCAACTCAGTCCAGATGCAGAAAATAGAACTTATATTAAAGTTGAAGTTTGGCAATTCACAACAAGCCCAGCAGGAAGGCACCGGACCAGGAACACTAACGGAATGCAACAGCGATGTGTAGTGTTACAGATGTACCGACAGGTTCTGTCTTGAGGGGTGGAATGCGGCCCGGCCAATCCGTGCCCAAATGGGGAGGTTTCCAGAAAGCATGGCTTGTCCCTTTCCTTTTCCTACTCGTACCAACATACAAAATGTGCACCAAGCCAGGGAGCTAGGATCTTAGATACACTCTCCCTGACCCAAGATGGCCACCAGATGAGATAGCCTCCCCAGTGACCCTGGAAACCATAGAGGAACCATGTTCCTCTTGACTTTCTCTCCCTCTGGAATGCCATTGTGGTTGAGCGCCACTTGCAGTTAAGAAAGTAGACTGCACCTGCCTACAAGCCAGTTTCTTTGGTACCAGAAGTCACTGTTGAGGGACAGGGAGTCTGCATGCAATGGTTTGTAGGGTTCCTCCAGGGGATCACTGCACACTGTACAAAGTCAACTCTTCCAGATGAGGCATGAATTGGCTAGTGGATCCAAACTTGCGTTGAATCAATTTGTTCCTCCTTAGTAGAGGTGCCTACAAACATATTAATTTTTCCAGATCTAATCATGACCCTACGGCCAACTGAACATCCGACCATGACCCTGTGACCAAATTACCATCTGACCATGACCCCGTAATCAAATGACCATACCACCATGAATGACCAAATCTTTTCCAATGTCTGTAGGTATCTTTAATAATAATATTGACAAAAAATACTACTACTGGATTTATTGTATGGCTAAAGGTTCCTACTGAGATCAGATATGTTCGTAGGCCTTTTTAAACCATGGCAGACATCCTCCTGTCCAACTTTCTGGAAGGGGGGTTTATCAGCAGGGTTATATCATCCTTTAAAAATGTGCAAATATTTGCCACTGGCAGAAAAATCATTCACTGGCGAGAACTTGCCAGTAGGCGCATCCTTAAAGTGCGTAGGGAGCTTTATACGGGACCCAGAATCAGCAAACTGCATACTCTCCTAGCAAGAAGTAATAAGCCTATAATCAATGTGAAACATGAGATGCATGCAATGAGACACAGCGGAGCATGTAATTACAAAACTATAATTATACAGTTTGAATGCATAGCTTAGCCTGATGTACTAAAGCCAAAAGCTCACAGCAGCAAATCTCTAGTGTATATCATAACATTGTTTGTTGCCATGAAAATGAAAGCCGATTACTGAAATTTAGTTAGCTCAATAAAATTACAGCTCTGAACACACAACCCAGGAAAAATGTGTTCTTGGCATTGGTCATGCATGTCTGGATGGTGTAGCAGGTGGCGATTTATGCCACGGAGATCTATGATATGCTTTATATGGCAAAACCCATGATTAGAGGCTCAGCAGGGTTTAAATAATTGGGGCTGTACCACCCATCATATAAGGTGAGAGGACAACACATTATCTTGAGGAGAACTAACATTGTCCATCATAGATGTACTGCATATGTTTAGTTTTCTAACCCCAAGGTCACACACACACACACACACACACACTTAGGGGTTATTTACCAAACGTAGAGAGTGCAAAATCTGGTGCAGTTGTGCATGGTAGCCAATAAGCTTCTAACTTCAACTTCTTCAATTAGGTTTGACAAAAAATAAACTTGCAATCTGATTGGTTTCTATGCAGAGCGGAACCAGATTATGCACTCTTCAGTTTTAGTAAAACAAACCCACACATACTTGATCGAACCCGTACATGACACTTTGCTTACCTCCGACACAGAAAAGAGAAACCTCTAATGCCCCGTACACAACAAAATCATGGATTATTTTCCGAAGGATGTTGGCTCAAACTTGTCTTGCGTACACATGGTCACACAAATGTTGGGCAAAATTCCAAACGTGGTGACGTACAACACGTATGATGGGATAGCCAGTGTGCCACCCTTTGGGCTCCTTCTGCTAATCTCATGTTTATCTCGTGTTAGTAGAAGTTTGGTGAGAGAAAATTTGCGCTTTTCAGCCTTGTGCTTTTCAGTTCGTTTCTGCTTTTCAGCTTGTGCTTGTTGATTCGTATATGTTCTTCAGTGCGTATTGTCAGTTTGTTCTTGTCTTTCAGTGCATTCTATTTAATAGTTCGCTTCTGTTTTTCAGTGCGTCCTTGTCCGCTTGTTTCTGATTTTCAGATCGTTCTTCTCAGGTCCTTTCTGATTTTCAATGCATTCTGTCAGTTCGTTCTGACCAGCCAACCGTTTTCAAGCCATGTTGCAGGTACGTACTCATTGTAGAGTTCGTGCTGTACTTGTGCTTGGTGTTGGAGTTCTTGCTTTGACCCAAGTCCAGTCCATGAACAGGACGAGGAGGAGTTCATGGACGAAGAATTGGTTGCTCCAGCGTGGCCAATTCTCTCACATGCCTTTTCTGCGGGAGATCCAGGAGAATAATCCTGATGATTTCAGGAATTATCTCCAGATGACGGACCCCGTTTTTCACCCTCTGTTGGCTTTGCTGTTCCCTTATATTACAAAGCAGGATACCTGCATGTGGCAAGCCATCACTCCCGAGCAGAGGCTCGTTGCTACCTTGCGGTACTTGGCGACGGGGAGAAGTCTCCAGGATATTAAGTTCACGACTGGAATCTCCCCTCAGGCTCTGGGAATCATTATTCCAGAGACCTGTTCTGCCATCATTCAGGTCCTGCAGAAGGACTATATGAAGGTAAGTTTTCTCCTTTAACATCACATTCTATGTATTTAATGATTGCTAATGTATTGGATTTCTTTCCTCATTCCCTAATTACCATGATTGCAATATGCTCTAATTGATTTGCTGAGCCCCTTTGTCCTCATGCATGCTGGAAGCTTTTAATGCTCCTTTTTTGTCCTTTGTGCATATTTGCCTTCACTTACCTCCCCAGCATGCTATCCTGGGCCCATACACACCTAGCCTAGTCACTTAACAATGTATTTTATCTGCTCCATTGTAGTGCTTACCCTAAACACCCCCTAAAATGTGTCCAAATGTTATTGTTGTCCTTAAATTCAGGAAGAGTGCAAGATGTTTTTTTTGTGGTTCAAAACTAATTTGGAACCCTCCCTCCCCTCCAACCGCTAAGTCAACCGATACCAATACTCTATCTGCTGACTTTGCCAAACCCAATGTGAATATGAATTCACCAAAGCATGTAGTGCAAGGGCCTGCCTGAATACTTTCAAATGGTACTGTTTAAAGTTTTGTTCTCCTATTATCTTGATAGGTAATTGCAGAATGTAAAAATGTGCTTCAATTTGGACAGTGTGTATTCATATTTTTGTATAATGGCACTTCTTACCTGTCCAGTGGGCTGCCAATAGTGTAAGTAAGGAGGGGCTGTCCAAAGTAACACATCCTTTATGCATTCAGCTCTCAATGAAGTTGAGAGGGTTACCTGTTCAAAACATCCCCCCCACCCTAACATTTTTGCACTGGGCCATGGGGTGAGGAATCAGATAAGTGGACCTTATACTTTTGTCTTTAAATACTCATTAAAATAAATGTTATACTTATGTTGGCCAAGAATGTTTGTGTCTAATCTGCTTAAAATGTTATGTGCAAATGTTTGACTCCACAGTTTCCTTCAAACCCACAGGAATGGCAGACTGTGGCTTCCCAGTTTGCCCAGCAGTGGGACTTCCCCAACTGCGGTGGGGCAATAGATAGGAAACACGTCCACATCATCCCACCCCCAACTCAGGCTCATACTATTATAATTATAAGGGGTATAGTAGTATCGTGTTGTTGGCGGTGGTGTCTGCGATTTACGAGTTTTTGTATGTGGACGTGTGGAAAAATGGCCAGATGTCCGATGGCGGAGTCAACTCTCAGACAGAGTTTTACAGATGGCTCCAGAATGGCAGCTTGGACTTGTCACCTCCAGAAGACAATGTGGCAGGACTCCCATTCGCCTTCATCGTGGATGAAGCATTTGCACTGGGGGACCATCTTATGCAGCCATTGCCGATGAGGACCCTCACCCCCGACCAGAGGGTTTTTAATTACCGGCTGGCTAGAGCCAGAAGAGTGGTGGGAAGTGCCTTTGGCATAATGGCCAGCCGGTTCTGCCTATTCCTCACTGCTATTAATATGGCGCAATATAAACAAAATCACATAATTCTTTCATGCTCTATTTTACACAAATATTTACACAAAAATGCAGCCAACAATGTGGCTTCAGTTGCAACTGAGGCCGGCTTACCGGATACAAATCTGATGGCACTTGAAGCTGGCCATCCTGGCTTGCCCCCCCCCCCCCCCCAAAGCCCCGTGAAGTACGGCAAAGATATCTAGAGTACTTTGCGGATATGGGGGCCATTGATATGCCAGAGAATGTCTAACCTGTTTTAAATAAATTGTTTGTTAAAAACTGAACTCATATTTCATTTGATTTACTGCTTGTCTTTATTTAGCTGTCTCCTAGGTTTTCCAATGGCCTTTTATTTTTGCCCATTTTCTTCAATAGTGCAAATGTAACTTACTTGCAAACTGCAAGTGCACTTGAAAGTGCACTTGGAGTGCAAAGTGGATTTGTCTTTAGTAAATAACCCCGATTGTCCCTGTAACTACACCAACTTACTCCAAAAACTGGTATTGAGCATTGAAATAAGAAGCCACACATTGTTGAGTATAAAACATTTTACTGCAAGCACATTCATATGTGTATTATAAAAGAGTTTTTTAACAAACCAACATCTTTGGTGTATACAATTATGTATGATAGTATATAGTCTTTTTGCTGCTAAACAGGCATGCTTAAAGGGGTTGTAAAGGTAAATGTTTTTTCACCTTAATGCATTCTATGCATTAAGGTGAAAAAACATCTGACAGTCCCGGCGCCCCCAGCCCCCCCCCCCCCGTTTTACTTACCTCACCCCTGGAAAGTCCCACGCTCGTCCCCCAACGTCCTTTCCACCGTTCAGCCTGGCCGCTGATTGGCTGGAGGGGATGGATGGAAAGCAGCACAGCCATTGGCTCGCGCTGCTGTCAATCACATCCACTGACGCGGAGCGCCGGGGGGCGGGGACGTGTGATACAGCAAGCAGCTATAGCTGCCAGCTGTATCACGGGAGCGTGCCCGCAGATGCTTCTCACCATGCGAGGGAGCTCGCATGAACGTGAGAAGCATCTGAGGGAGTAAGCAGAGACAGCTGCCGAGGGACCCTAGAAGAGCAGGTTCGGGGCCACTCTGTGCAAAACGAGCTGCACAGTGGAGGTAAGTATAACATGTTTGTTATTTAAAAAAAAAATTATTCTCTTTACAATCCCTTTAAAACCATAACGTACACAACTCAGGAACTTACAAAGTTCAACTTGATAAAGTGAAGGCAATATGAGACATTAGTATGTCAAAACTGTGTTGATTTTGCCTTCATCAGGTGGGGTGATGTCAGTAAAAGCCAAATTTTGAAGATGCACATAAATTGGGATGTGTATTTCCATCATGATCCCATGCCTAAAATGTGTGTCTTTTCCCTACATCTATTTTGATAGATGTAGGGAAAAGACACACAGTGGGGGTTATTTACGAAAGGTAAATCCACTTTGCACTGCAAGGGCACTTGAAAGTGCCCTTTCAAGTGCAGTCACTCTAAATCTAAAGGGTAGATCTGAAATGAGTGGAAGCTCTGCTGATTTTATCATCCAATCATGTGCATGCTAAAATGCTGTTTTTTATTTTCCTTGCAAATCCCCCTTGGATCTACAGTGACTTTACTTCCAAGTGCATTTTTAAGTGCACCTGCAGTGCAAAGTGGATTTACCTTTATTAAATAACTCCAGTATGTCAACATGTGCTATCTGCAATCATCGGATATCAATATACGTGTTTTGTGGGTGCAACCCCTTCCTCGTAACTAAAGTAGATGAGAGGAAGGGGTTGCACCCACAAAACGTGTACATTGATATACCATGATGGCTGATAGCACATGTTGACACACTGGGGTTGATTTACTAAAAGTGCAAAAGAGTGCAAAAGTTGGTGCAGCTGTGCATAGTATCCAATCAGCTTCCTACTTCAGCTTGTTCAACTAAGCTGTGCTAATGCAATCTGGAAGATGATTGGTTTCTCTGCAGAGCTGCATCAGATTTTGAACTCTCCAGCTTTAGTAAATCAACCCCAGTGTGTGCATCTTCAAAATTTGGCTTTCAAATTACTTAAAAATTTTGATAAAAACGTAAAAAAATAACAACAACATTGACTTTTTTCGTTATATTTTAGCTAAAACTTCAATGATGTTGGCGAGTCTTTTTTCAGCATCATTGATGCTTTCCTTGACCTTCTCTAATTCACGATTGCAGACCATAATTTTGCTAATCAGGATCTGTGCACTTGCACTGTTGAAGTGAGTTTCTTCTTCCAGAACATCCACATCACCTAAAATAAAATACACAGCATGTATTATGAATATGCAGGCATACATCTATTACCTGAAGCTGTGAGCTCAGACACTGACCTGTTGTGGTCACTATTTCACCCACTTCATGTTCCTCGGAATCCACGTCTTCATGGTGTGTGGGGATTTCCCCTTCTTCAGAAGTGTGGGGTTCCTGGTGTCCTCAGATGTCCCGATTCTTTTCTCCCCTATGTGAATACATAAAAGGTATACTTAGCACACAGATATTTTAGGCAAGAAATAGTAATGTGAAATATTGCTTGGAAGTATTGTCTAATTGTCTGCTTTGGCAGAGTTCCAAGCTGAAGACATGATTTTTTCCCTTACCAAAGCCTGAATACTTACCTGTTTTGTTAAAGTTTTACACGTGGAGAGACCCCTACTATCCCATGGAGCACCTGGAGCGTGGAACTCCATAAAAAGGGTGTTCTGGTTTCCCACACTAGTGCTCCTGCTTGCAGATGTGTAAACAGCTGCTGAGTGTCCTCTCCTTACACTTAATTAAGTTTGCATTTCATTATATTACAAATACATCTACCCTGCAGTGTGCATGCACAAACAGACAAACAGATAAAGTGCCTGACCACCGTAGCTGTAGATTCTGCTTACCAAACAGCAAGCATTAAAGGCAGGTGGCTTGAACCCAGCCTGGGCCTTTAAACTAGCAGATGACCACAACACAGATGATAATTGAATAGTACTGCTCACTTCGTCCGTCCCAATATCCGTGTGCTTTCATTAAATGCTCAGGAAGAGAAAAGGACTAGCAGCATATGACGTTTATGTCCCCAGGCTGTGGTACTATGACAGATTGTGTTTTTTGTCAGACCAGAGTGAACCCAGGCAATCGCTCTCAACCCTTCCTTGCACACTTCCTTACACCTCAGCTGAGGCTTCAAAAGTACAACCTGGGCCTTCCACCCAGGAAGATGTGGAGGAGCCCAGTTTGAGCCAGGTATAGCATTTTTCAACATATTTCTGCTCAAAAATGGAATGATGTTAACTAGATGTTATTGATCACTAATTTCTGATTTAACAAAGTGGTTTACATATCAATAGACAATAGTAACCAAAAATTATTAGGACAAGAATGAAAAATGCTGGGGTCAGAATGATAGGCTTTTCTATTTGTTAACATTCAATTTGCAACAGTCATGAGCTCTAAATTGTGTGTGATTGATGACCAAAAAACTAAAACTATGTCCTATTTTCATACACAGGAAAGTCTCAGCCAGGAGGAGGCCGTGGAAAGTGGCAGCCAGGAGGTTGCCATGGAAAGCAACCTGAACGAAACCCAGGTCCCTCCGCCTTCCAACAAAAAGGACCAGGGAGACGAGAAACATGGAGTCAACGCCTACTTTGATTCGGCAGGCTACTGCAGTCTTCACAACAACCCCTGGTGGCCCAGAGTCATATGGCTGTCTGACAGCCAGTAAACTGGACAAATCGAGGAGGGCCAATGCCTCATCTGTGAGGAGATAATACTTCAGGCTCTAAACAAGGAGATGGGGGACAAATTAAAAATTAAAAGCCACGTGTGTGAGTTGGACCATATTACTCCTCCACCACCTCCAGCAACACCTCCAACAACACAGCCACACACCCCACAACAGCAGCCTGGAAGGATGCATGGAAGGAAGTGTTGAGAGTGATGGCCTGGGTTCGGTGTGACCTGGCAAAAGACGCAGGCTGTTGTAAGACCACAGCCTCAGGACATATATGTCATCTGCTGCTGCTCCCAATCTCTTGGAGTCCTGGACCGGATTGTGCTCCCTATTAAATGGACTCCTCAGTTTACCAATTTTGACAGTCAAATAATTGATGTCTGCCCTGGGGTACAATGGCTTCACCAATTCCAACTGTTTCTCCAGCGTTGCCTTAATCTTTATTTTGTTATGACCCCTAATACATTTTTAATTTTTGTTATGACAAATACTTGGCTATGTGTTTTACTTCAAAAAGGACAATTTGTTTGTGAGTAGGCAGGTACATTTCAAAAATACAATGCCAAATTAACAAGGGACACCAACACCAACCAACCACTTTGAGGTTAAAAAATACAAGGTAATAATGGTGTTGTGGTAACTTGACACACAAAACGACAAAAAATATTATGGAGATCACTATATTAAAAAAAGGATTATTCTGGAGAAAAGATAACAATATAAAAAAGAAAAAAGAAAAAAGATTATTCTGGAGATCATGAGAAAAAAAAAATCAGGAGATCACGAGAAATAATAAAAAATCAGTTTCTCAGAACTCTGTGAATATCAACAGCAAAGCAACTTCATTATTCCAGCATTATAAAGAAGAAGAGAATGCGCTGCATTAAAAGATTTCAAAATTTGCAGTGTGACGAATGTGCCATCTCCATTATGAACACTAGTTTTACAAGACCGAGCACTTCAGTCTCGTACTTGATTCTGAGCATGACTTTGGTGCGAGGACTTGTGTACACGCGCTCGGAATTTCCAACAACAAAGTGAAGTTGTCGGAAAATTTGAGAACCTACTCTCAAACATTTCCAACATTTGTGTGCGGAAATTCCAACAGCAAATGTTTGATGGAGCATACACACAGTCAGACTTTCCGACAACAAGCTCACATCGAGCATTTCCCGTCGGAAAGTCTGACCGTGTGTATGCGGCATAAGAGTTTAAAATCACAATCTCTGTCTTCCCTGGTGAGGATCTCTTATGCTTCCTGTCCTGGTGATGGGCATGGACATCAGTATTAAACCCCACAACAAAAAATTTATATACTGCAGCTTACCAATTCTTCGATTTTTTTATTATTATTAATTTAGGGGTTTTTTTCCCTTTATTTTTTACCTGGTGATCCAGCCAGTAAGTCTGTTATTTTCCAACCAAGCTGTCCACCAAAAGTGGTAGTTTGAGATAAAAACGACAAACCATTTAACACTGACAGGGGTGCTTCCAATGATCAGCTTTTCTTTATTTATGTAAAATCCTTTATCCCAAAATTTGTTAAACTGAAAGCTGAAAAGTGTTACCCGGAGTTAGCTCATCAAAATCTTCTAATGCAATGGTCGACAACCTTCCGGACCTCACAGACCACTAAACTCCCAATTTTGACTCTCATGGACTACTAACATGACTTTTACATGGCTTATAAACACGATTCTCCAGATCTCTGCCCCCCTCCCCCATACCCTGCATCACACCGCTGCCTTACGCAGACTCTTCATTGGATCTCACCTCCTTATCCAGCCATGTGCTGGAGCTCTGTGCTTCCTCTCAGTCTGGTCAGCCCTGCCATTTGAAGCCCCCTTCTTCTTCACCTCCCGCTCTCTGCACTACTCCCAGTGCCTCCCTCTGAGTTCACAGGAGCTGGAACTACAGAGGAGGCATGGGGTATCAATGTGCTTACAGTATTGACTGTCAGAGAGCATTGAGAACAACACTGGAAGCAACACTATATCCTACTACATCCACAGTGCCACAATGTTGATTTGTGGCAGAACCCCTGGGGACCACCAAATTTTCTCATGGACCATCAGTGGTCCACATACAACTAGTTGGGGACCGCTGACAACCAATGGTGACCATTCCCCCCATGTGAATGAGTATGGGGTAGATTGTACTCCTACCCATTCACCCCAAAAAAAAAGTGACCTTTATTAAAAATGAAGAATGTCTCCCGTTGTAGGTCCGTGTCTACTTTTTTCAGTCTTCTTCCTCCTCTAATGTCTTCTTCCTCTGATCTTCTCTCTCCGGTGATGTCATCTGCCTCTGCTGATGTGGCTGTCGTCTTCTTCTTCCTCCTCTTCCTCCTCTGTGACACCGACATCACAGAGCAATATGTGTTATCTAAAGAGGGGCCATCGCTGAAGCTGTTTGCTTTCAAGCTACGTCTCTATGACTGAAACCCCATATGTCCATAAGGAATGTCCAGTGTGTTCCAGTATGAGATGAGCAGCATGCCGAAGTGTTGGTGTGCAAACTAAACAGCATGCACATAGGCACACATGCACATTTGCCACTGGTTTTGGCAAATGTGTGACATTTTTGCAATGATTTTTTGCAATGATTTGCAAAAACAGGTTCACGCTCCCAAACAACATTTTCAGCCTTGCAAACACAGGCATTTACTACAGCACAACCCAAACAAAACTAGGTGAACTCAATTCCTGTTTGGATTTTTTTAAATATATCATTTTATACAGACACATTTAGAATTCTTTCAAAGCAGGTATTCTTTAAAATGGTCAACATATGTATAGGAAGTATAAATTGCTTGAGATCATGTTTTAAACATTTTTTTTTCTGCTGTGCACCTGGTTCTAGGAGGTGAATTCATTTAGATGGTCGCAAAGTTTTGTTGCTTTAGTAAATCATCCCCAACATTAAAGAAATTAAGGCGCTACTAAACCAACACAATACCTCATATAACTGATACTGAATATAACACATTACAAAATAAATCCATAAATATTTTTTCAATTATCAGTATCATGCTGATGGATGTTGATGACCCTGGCTTGGGTCCTGGCCTTGTTCTTGTCTGCTGATTAGGTGCCACTATATTCCTGCATCTGGTTCTTACCTGGTGGCCAACAGTCATCTGTCTCTCAAACCTGTCAGCTAGCACTGTCTTCAACATTAGCTCTCATGTCACTCTGTGTCCTCACAGCCTATGCCCCCAAAATAAGAGGTGCAAGGAAAGCCCCTCTTAAGTTTGATCTTCAACAGGTACGTGACTTAGGAACAAAGAGTGCAGAGGAGAGATGGGTTTGCTTTAAGAGCATATTAAATAAGTGCATTAGCCAATGCATCCCGTTGGGTAATAAATTTAAAAGAGTAAACAAAAGTCCTGGATGGCTTAACTATAATGTGAAAATACATATAAAAGCAAAGAAGAAGGCCTTCAAAAAATACAAGGTTGAGGGATCATCATCAGCATTCAGACTTTATAAAGAATGCAACAAGTAATGTAAGGGTGCAATAAGGACAGCTAAGATAACACATGAAAGACACATAGCGGAGGAGAGCAAAAAAAAAAATACCAAGAAATTCTTTAATTATATAAACAGTAAAAAAGGGAGGACAGACAATATTGGCCCCATAAACTGAGGAAGGACATCTGGTTACAAAGGATGGGGAGATGGCAAAGGTATTGAATTTATTCTTCTCCTCAGTCTTCACGAGGGAATCGGGGGGCTTCAGTAACCAAAACTGCAGTGTTTATCCTCATGACACATCACAGGAAGCTCCTCCATGGTTAACAGAAGACAGAATTAAAATTAGACTTGGGAAACTTAACACTAAAAAATCACCAGATGGCTTACACCCGAGGGTACTTAGGGAACTCGGTCAAGTAATTGCCAAACCATTGTTCCTAATTTTTATTGACAGTCTACTGACTGGAATGGTATCAGCTGATTGGAGAAAAGCCAATGTAGCACCAATATTTAAAAAGGGCCCAAAATACATCCCTGGGAATTACAGACCAGTTAGCCTAACATCAATAGTATGTAAACTCTTGGTGGGGATGATAAGGGACAATATACAAGATTTTAGTAATGAGAACGGTAACATTAGCAGTAATCAGCATGGATTCATGAAGAATCGTTCTTGCCAAACCAATCTACTAACCTTCTATGAGGAGGTGAGTTGCCAGCTAGATAAAGGAAGGCCCGTAGACGTGGTGTATCTGGATTTTGCAAAAGCATTTGACACAGTTCCCCATAAACGTTTACTATACAAAATAAGGTCCGTTGGCATGGCCCATAGGGTGAGTACATGGATTGAAAACTGGCTACAAGGACGAGTTCAGAGGGTGGTGATAAATGGGGAGTACTCGGAATGGTCAGGGGTGGGTAGTGGGGTCCCCCAGGGTTCTGTGCTGGGACCAATCCTATTTAATTTGTTCATAAACGACCTGGAGGATGGGGTAAACAGTTCAATCTCTGTATTTGCGGACGATGCTAAGCTAAGCAGGGCAATAACTTCTCCGCAGGATGTGGGAACCTTGAAAAAAGATCTGAACAAATTAATGGGGTGGGCAACTACATGGCAAATGAGGTTCAATGTAGAAAAATTTAAAATATTGCATTTGGGGGGCAAAATCTATACACTGGGGGGAGAACCTCTGGGGGAATCTAGGATGGAAAAGGACCTGGGGGTCCTAGTAGATGATAGGCTCAGTAATGGCATGCAATGCCAAGCTGCTGCTAACAAAGCAAACAGAATATCGACATGCATTAAGGGGATCAACTCCAGAGATAGAACGATAATTCTCCCGCTCTACAAGAATCTGGTCCGGCCTCACCTGGAGTATACTGTCCAGTTCTGGGCACCAGTCCTCAGGATGGATGTATTGGAAATGGAGCGAGTACAAAGACAGGCAACTAAGCTAATAAAGGGTCTGGAGGATATTAGTTATGAGGAAATGCGAGCACTGAACTTATTTTTTCTGGAGAAGAGACGCTTGAGAGGGGATATGATTTCAATATACAAATACCGTACTGGTAACCCCACAATAGGGATAAAACCTATTCGCAAACGGAAGTTTAACAAGACTCGTGGCCACTCATTAAAATTAGAAGAAAAGAGGTTTAACCTTAAACTACGTAGAGGGTTCTTTACTGTAAAATGTAATACTGACATATAATCACACACATAGGTTGGACTTGATGGACTTGTGTCTTTTTTCAACCTCACCTACTATGTAACTATGTGACACCTATTAGAACAGATGAGACAGGGAAAAAAGACAAGTAACTATTCTGGCTCATTCAGGATGGAAAATATTAGCTTGAGCTATTGAACTCTGTAAACAATAACCTCTTTTAAGCACAGAAATTAGTAATAGACAAGTAAGCGTGACAAGGAGAAAAACAGTAAGTTGTGGTTTTACTGGATGGCATATATATGTACTACAGAATTCCAGAAAATCCTTGCAAGCTGAAAACATATTGAAGTTCATAATCACTCTGGGCAGTGATTGGTACCATTGAAGTTTGCACTTGCCACTTGTGCAGATGCACACCATTCTGGGAGAAGCATAGATAGGCAATTTGTTATAGCCTCATGACATATACTCAGTATTCATAGAGTCCCTTGTGTTCGATGGTGGATAAAGCGTAACTCCACTTTTGTTGAGAAAAAAAATCCCCCACTGGGTGATCTATGTACATTGCAAGGATTATAACAACCATTGTTGCAGATTCCTACCTTTTGTTATTCTGAAGAAATCCATGTGTGTTTGTCTGTGCCTCTGTACTGAGTCGGTCTAATGGGACTGGTTTCATAATTAACTGTCAGGTGTGCAGCTGCAGTGCACTATTGAGGAAATCTACTGGGCCTGCACCCCTCTAGATGTGCTCCTATTGAAAGTATCTCTCCAGAAATGACATTTTTGTTACAGGCGATGCCTGAAATCTGACTTGTATCTTAGGCAGACTTTTGGGAAAATTGGTGAGCCAATCACAAAAGCAGGAAATTATGTTTCTGGGGAGTGGTCAGTACACACTCTGTGTACAGAACAACAGGTAGCCATATTGCAATGCATTCTCAGAAAATTACAGTGGCTGCAGATTGAAAAGGAAAGGTAATTTTTAATAACATTTAATTTCAATATGATTCGTGTAACAATTATATGTCCTATATTATTTTTTCTTTATTTGCTATTTTTTTCCACACGAAGGTGGAGTTACCCTTTACAGGGAAAAGGGCAACTCTCCCCTCCCCTCCCCCTAGTCCTCACTCTAATACTCCCATCCTACCCTTTTTTTTTGGCTTAAGCCCACACATTGGGGCTGATTTACTGAAACAGTGGAGTGAAAAATCTGGTGCAGCTCTTCAAAGGAACCAATCAGCTTCCAGGTTTTTTTGTCATAGCTTAAAGAGGAAGTAAACCCTGGTGGGTTTTACTTCCTCTTTATTTCCCTGCAAATGTAAAGCATAATGGGCTACTATGCATTGCATAGTAGCCCATTATGTGTCACTTACCTGACACTGGAGCCCGCAATTTCCCGTTGTCCCTACTAGCAGGCAGCGCCCATCTTCACCCCTCTTCCTTTCGAGGCTGCGAACTCCAGCTCTGTGACTGGCCGGAGTCTCGCGGGAGCCGCCAGTCATGGCATGATCCCTATTAGAAATGGCACAATGTTCCCTTTCTAAAGTGCGCATGCGCGGATGACATGGGCACTGCCGCTCGTCTTTTTAGTAAATATCTCCTAAACCTTGGAGGTTTAGGAGATATTTCAAGCACCTACAGGTAAGCCTTAATATAGGCTTACATGTAGGTAAAAGTGGTTGAACAACCACTTTAATTGAACAAGCTGAAGTTCGAAGCTGATTGGCTACCATGACCGGCTGCACCAGATTTTGCACCCTACAGTTTTAGTAAAAATCAAACCCATTATGTCTAAGTGCAGGGGACTTTGGTTCATGATCTCTATCTTACTGTTTTAGACTTTATTTTAGTTACTGATCCATAAAGTCCATTCTGTACTCTGTGTAACTTTACCCTCTTCCAAGAAACCAAGTATGATGATATCCAGTCCTCAGGGCAGCCTGAGTTGTCATATGTTTTTCCTTTTTTGTCTTAATTTTTGTGTCTATATTTTGTTTTGTAAACATTAGTAAAATCTTTTATAAATAGAAAATGCGGAAAAAAAAAGCAAACATCTAAAAATGAGTGAATAGCATAATGTTTATAACAGTTTATAGATATATAATTTCAGTCCCAAAATATAAATATATATATATATAAAAAAAAACACTATAAATTCCCTTTATTTTACCTGATTTGTTATGATGGGTTCCAACAACAGGGGTAAATGTTCAACAAGACATCTAGTTATTGGGATCCTGGGAACACGTTGAACTATGTTGTGCTAGCTGTCACTCACAAGTAAAACAATGTTGTAATAAAGGAATGTAAAACAGCTATAGGCCATTAAGAATCCCAAATTGCCAAACAGATGATCATTTTTGTCATTCACTGAAGGAGGAAATAAAACGGACTTTAATACATTCCATATGAAGCACCCAATAGTTTCCATGTGTTTCTTTTTTCGGTCACCCTCTTTGCACTGTTATAGATAATGTCGCCTGGCAAGACAAAACATACAGTATAAAAATAGGATGGAATAGTAGTTTTGTCACTTTCAGATTAAACTGGCCCAAAATAGATAAAAAAAACAAACAAACAAAAAAAAACATTTTTTTAAAATGTTAAGCCTCGTACACACGATCAGATTTTCCGCAGACAAAACCGCAGACTTTTGTTTGACGGGTGTTGGCCCCAAACTTGTCTAGTATACAAAAATGGCACACAATTGTCGGGCAACAAAGTGACGTACTATATAGTTTTTCAGCTCTTTAGTGCTACCCTTTGGGCTCCTTCTGTTAATTTCGTGTTAGTAGAAGTTTGGTGAGCGTTGATTCACGCTTTTCGTTTTGTACTTTTTATTTTGCGATTTTCCGTTTCAGTTTCTGAACGGCCGTTCGTCAACCAGCCATGTTGCAGAATCGGAAGAAATAACCTGTTATTTATTATTGGCCTTGGAGTTATTTCTTTGACCCAAGTCCAGTCCAGGAACAGGAGGAGGAGGATTTCTTGGACCAAAAATTGGTTGCTTTATTAATCATAACCAATTATGTCATATGTCTTTGCTGCGGGAGCTCCAGGAGAATAATCCAGATGAGCTTTGGAATTATCTCTGGATGACGGACCCTTGCTTTCACAAACTCTTGGCATTGTTGACCCCCTATGTTAAGAAGCAGGACACATGCATGAGGCTTTTATTTTATTTTTTTGTTTGAATAATGATTTGATTTGGTATATTTTCTATATTTTGGATGCATAGAATTCACTTTTTGCTTAAGTTCTATTGGCAGACAGCATGTCTAATTGTATTTGTTTTCTTTTTTTAATGCACAATAAAAAAAAATGTGGAGAATAATGCTTGGCTATGTGTTTTACTTCAAAAGACAGTTCGGGAGCAGGCAGTTACATTTTAAAAAATACAATGTAAAATTTACAAGGGGCACCAACATAGTTGTATCTTTGATCTTAAAATCTACGGGATAATGATGTGGTGGTAACTTGCAACAAAAAATAAAAATAAAAATAACAAGCATAATAATATTATTCTTCATATCACTAGAAAAAAAAAAAGCCTTTGAAAATTAGTTTGCAATAACTCCATCAGTATCACAGCAAAGCAGCTTCATTATTATCCCATTAAAGAAGAAGATAATTGCGCGCTGCATTTTGAGATTTCATAATTTGCTGCGTCACGAATGTCAATTCTCCATTACAAACTCTAGTTTACAAGACCGACCGCTTCCGGCTCATCCTTGCTTCCAAGCATGCGTGTTTGATGGGGCACAGTGGCAGCATTTGATGGCACAGTGGGAGCATATGATATGGCACAGTGGCTGCATTTTATGGGCACAGTGGCTGCGATTGATGGGTTGTTGTTTTTTCAGAACTTTTCAGTTTGTTTGCACCCCCAAAAAGATTTTGAGCACCAGCTGCCACTGGGTTCCATGGTTCCCAGATCTTGTCAAATTTTGATAACTCATCATTGGCAGATGCAGTGAGATACTCCATTCTCCGAAATGCAGATATGGTGTTTATGAACAAGGAGGGTGAAGGAGGCTCAACTAATAACTAGTTCATAGGGAAAACTCTCCTTGCCACTAATGTGAATACTCTCCTTGCCGCAGTAGTTTTACTTGTTTTTTTAGACCTGGGAAAGGGAACCCCAATAGGTCATGAAGCAGGTTTAGTAGTAAGAACGTATTGAACAAGGACTGAATAAGGGCTATAACATTGGTGCAGAAGGGTTGTATCAACTTACACTGCCAAAAGATCTGAAAGTGTGTGCCAGGTTCTGAGCCACATCACCAGCAGAGTGGTGAGCAGGCTGGGTTATGGTGATGGAGGACTTCAGGAGTTCTATACCAGAACATTAGTACCTTAAGTGTACTGTAGTCTCTCTCTGCAGCACACATATAGATGATTTGGAAATAGCCGACCACATTTTCCCCAAGCAGGTGAGAGGGATGGGTTTGTGTAAGATATTGGACCACTTCTATGCCTGAAATGGAGCCAAAGATGCACAGCGTTTTTGTGCAGTGCACTCCGCAGCCGCAACAGAGATATGTGAATCGGCTCCATAGGGAGCCAGTCACATTCACCTGCTATGCGAATTGGAGAAACCTGCATCTAATTCGCATAGGTGTGAACCCGACCTAAGAGTAAAGCATTAAGCATCCAACTATGAAAAACTATAGAGTCAAAGTAGACACCTCAAGGGGTCTAAACAGGGCCCATGCATGGGCAATACTTGGGATCACAGAAGATAATAGGGTCTGGCAAAATTGTAGAATTCAGGAACAGTTGAGATCAGGAGCGGAGATCAGGGTGGTTGTCTGGAGAGTCACTTACGCTGTGAAGTAGCATGAGACTTCCTTGTTGTCGACTTAGCTGGGGTCCACATCCTTGAGGGTATCGCTGGAGGGAAGGTGTGAAAGATCAACTTCAGGAAGAGGAGGGAAGCCCAAACTTTTCAGAAAAGCATCTCCTTTGTGGAGATCCTGGAGAACATGCTGGGCACCATCTTTAGTTGCATTAAGAGGAAATGGGAAACCCCAGTCATAGGAGACATGATGATTTTGTAGATGAATTGTAATTGACCTCAGACTGCACCTTTTTCCGAGGGTTATAGGTGATAAGTCGCTAAAGATTTGGATTCTGTCACTCTTGTGCTCAATTTGAGACTTTTTGCGGGTAGACCAGGTTAGGGCTTCTTTGCTGTTGTAGTAGTGGGAGTAGACAATGATGTCTCGGGGTCTGGCACCCATCGGTGGTTTAGGAGCCAGAGAGCGGTGATCTCTATCAAGGCGCCAGTCTATGTACACTACATCTGGAGCTAAGGCAATAAATAGGCCCAGGAGATAAGAGTGCAGCTTGTTATCACCCACGGTTTTCCGGAACTCCCCAAATGCGTAAACTTTGAGGCCTTTCTCTGTTCTCTAAGTCTTCTTACTGAGACTGAAGTTGGGGAATTGTATGTTTGAGAGTAGAGTTTTCCTCTTCCAGCACATGAAGATACTGAACCAGGTCATCGAGTTTAGTCTCTAAGGTGTTAGTATGCTGTCAAAGCTGATCAATTTCCCTTTAAACAGGAAGTAAAGGCAAAAAAAAAAAAAGCACACCCTGTAAGGCAAAGGCATAATGAGGTAGTATGCATAGCATACTAGCTCATTATGAATAACTTACCTGAGAACGAAGCCCCCGAATCGGTCCTCTGTCTTCCTCTTCGCTGCTGCCATGTATCCCGGAGCGACTTCCGGGTCTCGCTGCTCCGGCGCTGTGATTCGCCAGAGCAGCAATGACGTCACTCCCGCGCAAATGCGCATGGGAGCCAACACTCGCGGCATATCGCCACGACCTGCGGCCTGCCCCAGTGCGCTGGATGGCTGTCTTCGGGTAAATATCTCCTAAACCGTATAGGTTTAGGAGATATTTCTTGGACCTACAGGTAAGCCTTAATCTAGGCTTACCTGTAGGTCAAAGTTGGTTGTAAGGGTTTACAACCACTTTAAGTTCCTGAGAGATTTTCCCCACTGCTGGAGATAATGTGGGTTATTTGCTGTAGCACAGCCTGGAGCTTCTCATCTAGTAGTGCAGGGGTTAACACAAGTGCAGGGACAGGAGGGTTGCTGGCTGATATAGTTGGTGTTGCAGGGACAGTTTGATCATCCTCCAAAAAAGTGCCATGCAGCTCCTCCAGGTCCCCCTGAGTACTCAAGGCCTGGAATGCAGGCCTAGTGAGATACAGCTTCATAGTGTATGGAGTCCGCGGCTCGCGGGACAGCAGGGCAGTGGATTTTTGCCAACCTATCTTAACCATGAGGTGGATTATTGGGGGAGAAACAGAGCTTACCCCCAGAGCTATCATTGCCATGTAGAGCAGCGCGGGGGGGGGGGGGGGGCATGGAGAGCACGCTGAGACCAGAGTTCGTCTAGCAGATCCACCATCTTTAAAAACCTTGCATTTGTCTGCTTTAATGTGGTTTACGCCAAATTGTGACCATACCATCTGAATGTTGCAGCTGAAATCGAGACTCATCAGAAAACGCAACATTTTTCCAATCCTCTATTGTGAATTATAACCTCAGTTTCCTGTTCTTAGCTGACAGGAGAGGCAACCTGTGTGGTCTTTTGCTGCTGTAGCCCATCTGCTTCGAGGTTCGATGTGTTGTGCATTCAGAGATGGTATTCTGCATACTTTGGTTGTAACAAGTGGTTATTTGAGTTACTGTTATCATGCACCTCATTTAGTCCCAAAACCCCTTTTGCTTTCTTTGAGTTGCTGTTGCCTTTCTATCATCTCAAACCAGTCTGCCCCTTCTCCTTTGATCTCTGACACCGGCGAGGCATTTTCCTCCACACAACTGCCGATCACTGGATATTTTCTCTTTTTTGGACAATTCTCTGCAAACCCTAGAGATGGTTGTGTGTGAAAATCCCAGTAGATCAGCAGTATTTTAAATACTCAGACCAGCCTGTCTGGCACCAACATTCATGCGAAATTCAAAATCACTTATATCCTCCTTTCTTCCCCTTTCTGATGCTTGGTTTGAACTTCAGCAAGTCGTCCCCACCGCGTCTAGATGCCTAAATGCATGGAGTTGCTGCCATGTGATTGGCTGATTAGCAGTTTGTGTTACCAAGCAATTGAACCTAATAAAGTGGCCGGAGAGGGTGTTTGTGCAATATTGGTACACAGCACTATTGGACACTTTCTTTATGAACTTTATTGACCCTTAATATTTATTTGCACACTTAAGTATCACATTAAAAGAGTTTTGATTTATTTGTATAATATGGTTTGTAGATTTATATAGATGCTTTATTTTCTACATACAGTATGTAAGTGTTGCACTAGAGGAAGAGAGGGAAAACGCAGCTCTCTTTTAATTTATTAATTTAATGTAGAGCTATTCACCTTTCAAAGAGCATCAGCTACCCTAAATTATTACACATACTCGTTGCGCGAGTGATTTGCGCTTTTGTTTTTTTACAATAATTTGAATTAGCCTTTACTCTCACTTTAAATATATCATTAAAATAATTTTGTTATATCTGTTCTATAAGTGCAAAAAATAACCATTGCGCTCATAGTTTCCTGTATTCGCTGCCGGTGCTGCAGTGTTACCCGTTAGGATTGCTTTGAGCTCTCTCTGTGGACTACAGAGCACCTGCCTTCTGTTATGGAGAAGAGGATGGGGGGTGTTCTGTAGTCCTTTAGGCCACCCCTCCTTAGATACAGTACGGTGACTGTCTCATCCTGTATGGATTTACTATAATAAACTGATATCTGATTGGGCTCAATCTTTACACAGGAATGTAAAGAGAACACTTGCTTTGTGCTATTAAAGTTTTCCAAATACTTTGCTTAGCCAGTGCCTGTTCCCTAGACATGTGCGATTAGTTTCGTACGAAACGAAAATTCGTACGAATTTTCATGCATACAAATTCCGTCCGAAAAATACGAAAATTAGTTTACAATTTTCGGATCCAAATTCATAACTAAAATTCGTAATTAACGAAAAAATTAACTAACCTAAAAGTTAAAAACCCCAGGAAGTCAGCACAGCACAGGGATGGTGGGAACCCCTCATAATGATAAATTCATCATAACTAAAATTCGTAATTGTTACACAAATTTAATGAACCTAAAAGTTAAAACCCCAGGAAGTCAGCACAGGGACGGTGGGAACCCTATGGGAATTTCTATGCTTACGAATTTTGGTAACGAATTTCGGAATTTCGGATCCAAATTAACAGAAACATGACTGGTGTTTTGTTCACCAATCAGAGGAAGTCAGCACAGCACAGGGATGGTGGGAACCCCTCATAATGGGCACAGTGGGTGTACACTCAGACCCAGGAATTCAGCAGATCCCGGGAATTCAGCACAGGGATGGTGAGAACCCCTCATAATGGGCACAGTGGGTGTACACTCAGACCTGGGAACTCAGCACAGGGATGGTGGGAACCCTATGTGAATTTCTATGCTTACGAATTTCATACAAAATACGAATTTCAGATCCAAATTAACAGAAACATGACTGGTGTTTTGTTCACCAATCAGAGGAAGTCAGCACACCACAGGGATGGTGGTAACCCCTCATAATGATAAATGCATCATAACGAACGTTCGTTATTTTTACAAAAAGTTAACGACACTAAAAGGTAAAAACCCCAGGAAGTCGGCACAGCACAGGGATGGTGGGAGCTCCTCATAATGATAAATTCATCATAATGAACTTTAGTTATTTTAACGAAAAGTTTACAATCTAATGAAAATTCATATTTCGTACGAATCCGAATTGAATTTCGTACACGAATTATGAAATATGATTTTTCTTTCGCACAGAACGGAACGGAACGAAACAAATTTTTTGACGGTGCCCATGTCTATCCCTAACACATATAATTCAGGAAAATTGATTTAGAGCAAAGCTGAGAATGTGCTGCAAAAGCACCTTAGATGCTAGTAAGGCATTTGAGAAGTTTTTGCTTTTCGTGAATTTTGTTCCAAAATAACCAGGCAGGATATTCTAAGAGCTGCAGATAGTGTTAACACTAAACTCTGGATATCCTCTCCCCAAACAAATGACTTATCATCATGCAGCGGGTGTCGGTCTCCCAGCTGGGGCTCCTGTCATCCGCATCCTCTTGGAAGAGTCAATGTCAGAGTCCATACATAATCACAGCTTTCTGCTGTATACTGGATCACTTGATTTGTTTTTTGCTTAAACCAAACAAATTATACAAGACCTGGAATTAGACTTTAAACTAACAATAATCATCCATTTCTTGGTGTTTTCTAATGCCGCGTACACACAACTGGACTTTCCGGCAGAAAAAGTCAGACGGAATCATTCCGTCGGATATTACCATCGTGTGTGGGCTTCAGCTGACTTTTTTCTTCAAAAATTCTGACGGACCTAGAAATAGAACATGTTTCAAATCTTTTCGACGGAATCAATTTCTATCGGGAAAACCGTTCATCTGTATGCTGGTCCAAATACGACGCAAGGGCAGCTATTGGCTGCTGGATATTCAACTTCCTTTTCTAGTCCTGTCGTACGTCATTGCGTTCAAAACGAGCAGACTTTGGTCCGTTCATGTGTGGGCAAGTCCGTTCAGTCAGAACTTCGTTGGAACTCTGTCTGGAAGAGTGTCAGACCTTTTCTGCCAGAAAGTCTGGTCATATGTACGCGGCATTACAAGTCTATAGTTACCAGAGGGCTCCTAGAGCAGTGGTCTCCAGACTGCAGCTTATGCACCTTTATCCAGCCTTTCAGGAGCTTTTCTTCCCATTGCTCATTCCCATTTCTTCCCATTCACATTCCTCCCACTGACACCAACTGTGGGGCATTAAACCTGCCACTGACCCCTATAGTGGGCCACTATGGATCCAACTAATACCAATGATGGGACACTGTTTCTCAAACTAAAACCAATGACGGGGCTCTATTCCTCCAGCTAATACCAATGATGAGGCACTATTCCTCCAGCTAATAAAAACGATGGAGCACTATTCCCCCAACTGATACCAATGATGAAACAATATTGCTCCAGCTAATATCAACAATGGGGCACTATTACCCCAGCTAATACCACTGATGGGGCAATATTCCTCCAATGAATACCAATCATGGGGCACTATTTCTCCAACTTATACCAGTGATGGGGCACTGTTCTTCCAACTAATACCAATGATGAGGCAATATTCCTCCAACTAATATCAACGATGGGGCAATATTCCTCCAACTAATATCAACGATGGGGCAATATTCCTCCAACTAATACCAATGATGGGGCATTATTTCTCCAGCTAATACCAATGGTGGGGCACTATTCCCCCAACTAATATCAACGATGGGGCATTATTTCTCCAACTAATACCAATGACAAGATGCTATTCCTCCAACTAATATCAATGATGGGGCAATATTCCTTCAACTAATACCAATGACAAGGTGCTATTCCTCCAACTAATATCAATGATGGGGCAATATTCCTTCAACTAATACCAATGACAAGGTGCTATTCTTCCAACTAATATCAATGATGGGGCAATATTCCTCCAACTAATACCAATGATGGGGCACTGTTGCTCCAAATAATGCCAATGAAGGGGCATTATTCCTCCAACGAATACCAATGATGGGGCACTGTTCCTCCAACTGATAACAATGATGGGGCACTGTTCCTCCAACTGATAACAATGATGGGGCACTGTTCCTCCAACTGATAACAATGACGGGACACTGTTCCTCCAACTAATACCAATGATGTGGTGCACAATTTCTCCTCCTGTTGACTACAAGCTCTATGTAACTGTTTTATTCTCACTGACTACCGAGCTTTAGGCGTTATTTACTTCTGTTGCAAGGATATCTCTTTAGAAGCCCTAACTGGCCACAGTTCGGGCTTCTAAAGTCTAAGAGACAGTAAACTAGCCCTTTATTCAAATTTGGAGACTTCTGATCTAGAAGGGGCATTATTCCTCCTACTAATACCAATGATGGGGCATTATTTCTCCAGCTAATACCAATGGTGGGGCACTATTCCCCCAACTAATATCAACGATGGGGCATTATTCCTCCAACTTAGCCCAATGGTGGGGCACTATTCCTCCAACTAATATCAACGATGGGGCATTATTCCTCTAATGAATACCAATGATGGGGCACTATTTCTCCAACTAATACCAATGATGGGGCAATATTCCTCCAACTAATACCAATGATGGGGCATTATTCAACCAACTAATACCAATGATGGGGTACTATTCCTCCAACTAATACCAATGATGGGGCACTATTTCTCCAACTAATACCAATGATGGGGCACTGTTGCTCCAAATAATGCCAATGAAGGGGCATTATTCCTCCAACAAATACCAATGATAGGGCACTGTTCGTCCAACTGATAACAATGATGGGACACTGTTCCTCCAACTAATACCAATGATGTGGTGCACAATTTCTCCTCCTGTTGACTACAAGCTCTATGTAACTGTTTTATTCTCACTGACTACCGAGCTTGAGGTGTTGTTTACTTTTACTGTTGCAAGGATATCTCTTTAGAAGCCCTAACTGGCCACAGTTCAGGCTTCTAAAGTCTAAGGCCGCGTACACACGGGCGGACTGTTCGCCCAACCTTGTCCGCTGAACAGTGTTTGGGCGGACAGTCCGCTCGTGTGTGGGCTTTCAGCGGACAGTTTCAGCGGACAGTTGGACGGACAAAGTCTTTCGGAAATTCCGAAAAACTGTCCGCTGAAACCGTGTTTGAGCGAACAGTCCGCCCGTGTGTGGGCTTGTCCGCTGTACTTTCGAAATGAGCGGACTGTTCCCGCTCGGAAAGTCCGCCCATTTCGAGCGCGTGTACAGGTAGGCGGGGCCCGCGAAGGAGACGTCGCGGGCTCCGCCGCCTGGAATGGGCTTAAAGGGAAACCCCAACGCCGAAAATAATCGGCGTGGGGGTTCCCCCAAAGTCCACACTAAACCCTTGTCCGAGCACGCTCCTGAGCCGTACCAGGCCGCGTGCCCTCAACATGGGGGGGTGCCTTGGGGAAGGGGGGGCCGCGCGGCCCCCCCACCCCAAAGCACCTTGTCCCCATGTTGATGAGGACAAGGGCCTCTTCCCGACAACCCTGGCCATTGGTTGTCGGGGTCTGCGGGCGGGGGGCTTATCGGAATCCGGGAGCCCCCTTTAAGAAGGGGGCCCCCGGATACCGGCCCCCAACCCTATGTGAATGAGTATGGGGTACAATGTACCCCTACCCATTCACCTGTGAAATAAAGTACAAAAAAAAACACAACACAGGGAAAAAATATTTTATTGCACAGCTCCGGGGGTCTTCCGTCTTCGGGGGTCTTCTCGCCGGACTCCTCCGCTATCTGTGTGTAGCTCTTTTACTAGCGGAGGAGTCCGGCTTTCTTCCTCCCCGCCGCCGGCCTCTTCTCCCGACTTCGGGGGTCTTGTCCCCCTCTTCGGTTCTTCTGCCGGGCCACCGCGCCTTCTTGTAGCTCTTTTGCAGGCGGTGGCCCGGTCTTCTGTCGCCGCTGCCTTCCGTTCTTCTGTCGCCGCCTTCGGTTCTTCTGCCGGGCCACCGCGCCTTCTTGTAGCTCTTTTACAGGCGGTGGCCCGGTCTTCTGTCGCCGCTGTCGTCGCCGCCGCCGCCGCCTTCCGTTCTTGTTCTTCTTCTTGTTCTTCTTCTTCTTCCCCAGGAGACGTTGACTCGACGAGCTCTCCGGCCGGAATGCCAGAGCCGCGCTGTGCGGTCACTTATATAGTGACAATGGGGCGGTGTCACATGGTATATGTCACATGGGTTGGTCACATGGTGACCCCGCCCCCTTACGATGTCATAGTCCCCATGTGACATCAACCCATGTGACCAACCCATGTGACATATACCATGTGACACCGCCCCATTGTCACTATATAAGTGACCGCACAGCGCGGCTCTGGCATTCCGGCCGGAGAGCTCGTCGAGTCAACATCTCCTGGGGAAGAAGAAGAAGAACAAGAAGAAGAACAAGAACGGAAGGCGGCGGCGGCGGCGACGACAGCGGCGACAGAAGACCGGGCCACCGCCTGTAAAAGAGCTACAAGAAGGCGCGGTGGCCCGGCAGAAGAACCGAAGAGGGGGACAAGACCCCCGAAGTCGGGAGAAGAGGCCGGCGGCGGGGAGGAAGAAAGCCGGACTCCTCCGCTAGTAAAAGAGCTACACACAGATAGCGGAGGAGTCCGGCGAGAAGACCCCCGAAGACGGAAGACCCCCGGAGCTGTGCAATAAAATATTTTTTCCCTGTGTTGTGTTTTTTTTGTACTTTATTTCACAGGTGAATGGGTAGGGGTACATTGTACCCCATACTCATTCACATAGGGTGGGGGGCCGGTATCCGGGGGCCCCCTTCTTAAAGGGGGCTCCCAGATTCCGATAAGCCCCCCGCCCGCAGACCCCGACAACCGACGGCCAGGGTTGTCGGGAAGAGGCCCTTGTCCTCATCAACATGGGGACAAGGTGCTTTGGGGTGGGGGGGCCGCGCGGCCCCCCCTTCCCCAAGGCACCCCCCCATGTTGAGGGCACGCGGCCTGGTACGGCTCAGGAGGGGGGGCGCGCTCGCTCGCCCCCCTTTCCTGGCCGGCCGGGTAGCGTGCTCGGACAAGGGTCTGGTGTGGACTTTGGGGGAACCCCCACGCCGATTTTTTTCGGCGTTGGGGTTCCCCTTTAAGCCCATTCCAGGCGGCGGAGCCCGCGACGTCTCCTTCGTGGGCCCCGCCTACCTGTACACGCGCTCAAAATGGGCGGATTTGCCTCCGCCTTACGTGGGCGAGTCCGTTCATTTCAAAAGTTGAGCGGACTGTTTGGCAAACAGTTCACTGAAACAGTCCGCTCGTGTGTGGGCAAGTCCGCTCATGCAAATTTTGAGCGGACTGTTTGCCGAAACTGTTTGACGAACAAGGTTGGGCAAACAGTCCGCGCGTGTGTACGCGGCCTAAGAGACAGTAAACTGGCCCTTTATTCAAATTTGGAGACTTCTGTTCTAGAATAATGTTTCATTCCACTCACTGGCTTTTTTTTTTACTGCTGTATAAAACACTAGAGAAGACTATACATAGTTACATAGTTAGTAAGGTTGAATAAAGACACCAGTCCATCCAGTTCAACCTGAGTGAGTGTCTACAATCGTCCCTACCCCTGTACATTGTGTCTCTATACATACTATACTATGATTATGAATTCAATATTATAAGTAAATTCAAATGTTTGTGTTGCAAACAGAACAGGAATAGAGGGGAAATTGTCCAATACAAACACTTGTTTCTGTGGCCCTAATGCTTAAATAATACTTAATAAATTGACATTTGGCCAATGTCCAAGTTAATACTCTTTTCCATCTTGTGGAGTTTCCCTTTTCCATGTCACGCACTACATGAAAAGAGGTTTCTGTAGTGTGTCAAGTAATTATATCTGGAAATAATGATATAAAGGGAGCGTTGTTGGAATACCACAAGGGTCTGAATAGATATATTTATATGGGAAAGTGACATAAGAAAGACCCCATTCACTCGTTCTTCATCACTTGTCTTATTAATAAAAGATATCTTCCATATTTTTCCATGACGGAATATCAACCTGCCTAGTTTTCAGTACACTTTCAAGTAGCAACGCATGAATGACCATTATAATCAGCTACTAAACAACTACTGTCAAATTATCTTTTTTTTTATTTTTATTTATGTCAGTTACTTATATAGCGCTGTCAATTTCCGCAGTGCTTTACATATACATTGTACATTCATATCAGTCCCTACCCTCAAGGAGCTTACGATTCCAGATCGTACGATTTTCGTTTAGTCAGTATAGATGTCGTCCGAAAATACAATACAAATACATTACAACACATGACATCACTAAGGCCGTGTACACACGCGGGGACTGTTCGCCCAACTTTGTCCGTCAAACAGTTTCAGCAAACAGTCCGCTCAAAATTAGCATGGACGGACATGGCCATACACGACGAACGAACAGTTTGCTGAAACCGTGCGCGATGACGTGAACGGCACGTACGACGGGACGAAAAATACGACGTCCTATACACTGCATTATAACTTTCGGCGTGTAAATCCTTTCTGAGCATGCGCGGAACTTAGTTTGATGAACAAGCCTACACACGAGGGGACTGTTCGCTGAAACAAAGTTTCAGCGGACAGTTTTTCGGAATTTCCGAAAAACCTTGTTCAGCGGACTGTTCGCTGAAACTGTCCGCTGAAAGCCCACACACAGGCGGACTGTCCGCCGAAACACTGTTCAGCGGACAAAGTTGGCCGAACAGTCCCCGCGTGTGTACGCGGCCTTACGATTTTTTTTCTATCATACGCGAATTTTCGTGACTTTATTTAGCTATTCAATTTCTACATGCGATTATTAACCGAAAACTGTCGTGAGATCGGTCGTACGATATTCGGATCTTGTGTACGGGGCATTAGACATAGTCAGGAAAATGTCTCCATTTTTAAAGAAGAAATCCAGGTATAATGTCACGGTCTAGCCTGCAGTTTTCTGCTTGTGAAATGCCTCCTTGCTGCAGTGGTTCTACTGACATGTGTTTTTGGCTTCTGTGTACACCTATGGGCATCATCTGCTCTACTGTGGATGTATATCCCTTTCCCTTCTACCACTTCCTGGCCTGCCTCCCAGTCTGCTTCTCTATATATAGACATGCTCAGTACAGCTCGTGTTGCCTGAGCAATTTCCTTGTTTCTCCGTGCTCCTGATTTCCCACATATTACTTGTATTCTGTGTCTGACTTCCTGTGTACCGACCCTGACTTTGGCTTGTTTCCCAGATCCTCTTACTGTATGTCCCCTGCTATCTGTACTCTGCACCAGCGAGTGGTCTCCGCATCTTCAGCTGGGCATATCTGGGGCTGCGACCTAGTTCTAGTCTGGTCCATTCCCACCATCAGGGGCCCTTGTGAAGAAGTAGGCTGGGGCCTAGACTCTGTGCCCCTTGGAACCCAAAATTGGCCTTCTAGAGAGCTTATTACCACAGGAGCCTGACATATCGATATTTTATATAGTTACTTTGGTTCAGCATGGACCACACCATACCTGTGGCATCCCTCCAGAACAGGGGTATCCAAATTTTCTATACAAAGGGCCAGTTTGTTGTCCTTCAGACCTTAGGGGGGTTGGACTGTGGCCAATGAGAATACAAAATGCCCCACGTCAGTGGGAGTAAACAATGCCTCAGGCTTGGTGAGTAGTGGGAGTAAAAAAAACATTAGTAGGAGGAATACTGCCTCTTCATTGGTATTGTTGATACTGGTGAAAGGAATAGTGCCCCATCGTTGGTGTTAGCGGGAGGACTAGTACCCCATTGTTGGTGTCACTGGAAGAAATAGCACCTCATTTTTGTTGTCAGGGGGAGGAATAGTACGCCATTGTTGGTGTCACTGGAAGAAATAGCACCCCATTGTTGTTGTCAGTGGAAAGAATAGTACCCCATCATTGGTGTCAGTGGGAGAAATAGTACCCCATTATTGGTGTTAGTGGGAGGAATAGTGCCCCGTTGTTGGTGTCAGTGGGAGGTGTTATGCCCCACTATTGGTGTCAGTGAAATGCAATGGCGCCCCATCATTGGTATCATTGGAAGAAAAAGTGCCTTGTTTCAGTGAGAGGAACAATGTCCTAAGGGCCGGATACAGGCAAGCAAAGGGTTGCATCTAGCCCCCAGGCCACGGTTTGGAGAGCACTGCTTTAGTATAGTAATCTTAACCTTTTTTGAGTTACATGGACCCCTTTAAAGACCCGATGAAAGCTTTTAGACCTCCACAGTGATACAAATTTAAGTGGTAAACATGGGCTAACTTATGGTCAGTGCTATAGGCAGTGGCAAGGTGTGTTTTCTTTCATTTGGGGAAACCATTGATTGGGACAAAGGGAAAGGCTGTAGAGTGAATGTAAATGTAATTTTTTTTTTAACCTCATGGACCCCTGAAACCCATCCATAGACCACTTAGGGGACCATGGACCCCTGAAACCCATCCATAGACCACTTAGGGGACCATAGACCGCTGAAACCCATCCATAGACCACTTAGGGGACCATGGACCCCAGGTTAAGAACCTCTGCTCTAGAAAATGGAAATGTATTTTGTAGGTATTTCTAATCCAGTGACCCCCATTACCTTCCAGGTCCTGTGTCAAGCAGCTGTCCTGCTGCATTTGGGACACAAAAAGTCACCCGCTCAGCATGGGCGCCTTTTAGAAACGTTTTGCATTTTCTCAATTAATGCAAAGCATTCCCGTTTCTGCACAGGGAGAAATTAGGAAAGTATCTCTCACAATGGTAAACCAATATGAATGTCTTTAGCCTGCACAATAACACATTGTATAACATCCTTATTTGTACCCCGATATACAATAACTCACAGATGTGAATGATGCTGCAGTGTATTGCACTTTTACAAAATAGTTCAGAACCTATATTTTCCTGTGTTAAGGTAGGCTGTCTAATGCAATGCAAAGGACCATGAAATACCCTAGCCATATGTACAGTATCTCACAAAAGTGAGTACACCCCTCACATTTTTGTAAATATTTTATTATATCTTTTCATGTGACAACACTGAAGAAGTGACACTTTGCTACAATGTAAAGTAGTGAGTGTACAGCTTGTATAACAGTGTAGATTTGCTGTCCCCTCAAAATAACTCAGCACACAGCCATTATGGAATCTCCTGTCTCTGGGCTCCTAGGTGTCCCTCGTCAGACTGCAGAGGACACCCAGGAGCATACGGTTCACAGAGGACTAGAAGCTTTCCCTGCTTATGTTTCCTTGCAGACAGGCTGGGGAAGATCTGGTTTATGTGACAGCTGGATATCAACTAGGAAAAAGCCAATAAGCAAGCAAAGAACCTGTAAGTGGAACTTACATCTTTATGATTGATTGTATTTGTTGGGAATGATGTACTAGCCCCTTGTTACTACAAATAAGGACCCAAGGAAGTGGAGCTACTGCCGGCTAAAGATCCATTTATAAACTAAAGCTGTGTTATCAGAACCCTCTGGGGGAGTGTTAAATTTGAGGGGAGTGGTGTCACGACGTGGTGCGGTGAGGGCCTGCCATCCTTTCTGATGAGATCCCATATGAACACTCTTTAGGATTGCTAAAGTCTTTACTGGACTCGCCCTTCATAGGGTTGCTTATTACCATCCTGTGTTTATTTATATCACATTTAAACACTGCTTCAACCTATGAATTACATAAAGGAACTTCTTGGGTTGCTTTCTTTCATGTACTGTGACATACTGAAGCAGAGTATGATCCCCTCCCTTCAGAGACTGGGCCGCAGGGCAGTATTCCAACATAACGACCCCAAACACACCTCCAAGACAACCACTGCCTTGCTAAAGAACCTGAGGGTAAAGGCGATGAACTGGCCAAGCATGTCTCCAGACCTAAACCCTATTGAGCATCTGTGGGGCATCCTCAAATGGAAAGTGGAGGAGCGCAAGGTCTCTAACATTCACCAGTTCCGTGATGTCATCATGGAGGAGTGGAAGAGGACTCCAGAGGCAACCTGTAAAGCTCTGGTGAACTCCATGTCCAAGAGGGTTAAGGCAGTGCTGGAAAATAATGGTGGCCACAGAAAATATTGGCACTTTGCCCCCAATTTGGACATTTTCTCTTAGGGGTGTACTCACTTTTGTTGCCAGCGGTTTAGACATTAATGGCTGTGTGTTGAGTTATTTTGAGGGGACAGCAAATTTACACTGTTATACAAGCTGTACACTCACTACTTTACATTGTAGCAAAGTGTAATTTCTTCAGTGTTGTCACATGAAAAGATATAATAAAATATTATACAAAAATGTCAGGGGTGTACTCACTTTTGTGAAATACTGTGCGTAATAAGAAATGATGGCTGCCCCAAGTAAATATATAATTACAAATTATACATAGAAACAAGTTTTTAAAACATTACCACACATTTTATAACACTATTTACATAAAAATCTATGGTCTAAATGCAAAATCATATCTTTATCTCCATATATTGTATTTCAATTATTCCTAGCCTACTCCTATTAACGTAAATTATCTTGAAGTTTGTAAGCTTACTTTGTGAAGATCCCTGTACATTTACTTCCTTGAATTCTGTGACACGTGGTCACTATGCCCTGTGAGTAGGCACTGCTGTGTCACACATTTCACAGAGCCTGCCTTCTGTACTACAGAGGTCTCGGTGTCACATTTGGCTACCCATCACATTTTGCTACCAGCTGGAATGCGCATGCGTGGCGCCGCCAGCCATATGCGTTCCAACACTGTTGTAAGACCACTTTGCCACAAGACCGCTCGCCACGCTTTGGGCACAGCCTCGCTTCTCTCTGCATAATTATATTCTAACTCTGTGTCCACTTGGATGATGGGTCTTGAACCTGGACTCAGGGGTGTGGCCACAAAATTCTGCGCAAGCGCAGATCGCCACAGTGTTGAAACACATATGGAGGCGTGGTGCATGCGCAGTCCAGCAGGTAGCCAATTGTTATGGGTCGCCATATGTGACGAAACACCAGTGGGGAGAAGTTTTGGGAGGAGGAGTCAGTACAGGAATCACTGCTTGCAGGCAGCAAGGTACCATGGGATATGTAGTTCTTAGAAATAGAAAATAAACCTGCATAGGAGAAGCTGAAAAGCATGCAGGGAATCCAGAAAATTGTATAAAGAGAGGATCAGCAGACAGGCAGAACTCACAACGTGGAAGGGGATTTTTCAACTAAGCTTATATTGGATTGTCAAAGATAACTATTATTTATATTGTTATTATAAGGATGATGATATAAATTGAAAGTGTATGCTGTGACTATAGATCCCCTTTAACCACTTCCCACCCGGCCAATGCACATATACGGCCGGGTGGGAGCTGTCTACTTCTGATAGGACGTTCAGGAACGTCCATCAGAAGGAGCAGGATCGCGCGAGCACGTGCCCGCGCAGCGGCACGATCCCGATGCGCCCGTGTCACCCGGACACGGCGCATCTCAGATCGGCAGGAGGGCTCTCTGATTGGCCCTCCTGATCACATGACGGCCGTGTCCAATCACGGCCGTCATGTGATGTAAACAAACAGCCGGTTGCTAGGCAATCGGCTCCTCCTCTCCTCACACAGAAGTCATCGCTGAGGAGAGGAGAGCAGATCGCTGCAGCCGGCTGATGATCAGTGAGTATGAGCTGTTTTTTACAGCTTTTTACTCACTGATCACCAGTCTAGTGTAATACACAACACACACCACACAGTATAAACACAGTCTCCACATATGTCCCCAAAACATACATGTCCCCAAAACATACATGTCCCCAAATAATAAAAACACATGTCCCTAATAATAAAACATGTCCCCCACATATGTCCCACTAAAATCACATGTTCCAATGATTATCTGCACACATATATACGTGATCACCTGCACACATATGTACATGATCATTTGCGTACATATGTCTGTGATCACACAAACCAATTATTATACACTTAACGGAATTTTTTTTACCAAAAACATGTAGCAGAATACATTTTGGCTTAAATTTATGACAAAATTTGATTTTATTGGATTTCTTTTAAAATAGAAAAAAGAAAATATAGTTTTTTTTCCAAATTTCCGCTTTTTTGCGCTTATATCGCAAAAAATAAAAAACGGAGTCGTGAATAAATACCACCAAAATAAAGCTCTATTTGTGCGAACAAAATTATAAAAATTTAATTTGGGTACAGTGTAGCATGACCGCGCAATTGTCACTGAAAGCTGAAAATTGGGCTGGGAAGGAAGGGGGCGAAAGTGCCCTGTATTGAAGTGGTTAAACTGATCACTCTATATGTGTTGCATATGTAAAAAAATCAGGATATATACATTACATTTAATAAATCATTACATTCTGCTTTCTTATTCAGCAAGAAATTTTATTTCATATGCAAATCCAACCGGTCTCCCAGATTTGCACAATGTGATTTGTCTACATAAATCTGCCATCCCGGTCCCTAAAATAGCAGTAGTAATTTGCGTTTTGAAGCCTTTATGTGGTTGGATTCTGCTTTGCAAATATCATTTTACATCATACAAAACTACCAAAGGCCATTAACTCATTTCTATCCAAGGACGCCCTGTGGTGACATTTCATGATTAACTCCAAGCGTATAAGTAAGTACACAGTCAATATAGGCTCTAGCTAATGAAGGAGCAGAAATCCAGTTATAAAGTTTCCCTGTGGTCCACCTTAATGGATGGACCACAATGTGCACAATAATAGAGCCCTGATTGGCTCGGAATGCTACTTCAATCTCTCCCAGGTCAGAAAGCTGCTGTGAAGGGGTATGAAGGAAGCTGGGAATGTGTAATACAGATTCACGTACTAATGCTCGTTCCATAAAAAAAACATTTAATGAATATATTTTTATAGCCGCCTATATTTCAACTTGAACAGCTGTACAATAGTTGCTTAAATGTGAACTCCTGGCAGACAGCTAAAACAGACACAGCTGAAATAGAAATCCGGTTGCTGTTTTAACTGCCAAAGGATTTGTTCTTCTGTCCATCCAGTTTTTGGAATTACACAGCCATGATGGACAGCACAGCCTGGTGAGTGACCTGAATTTCTCTGCAGCAGTTTAAATGGAAATTTAATCTAAAATCAATGTATGCTTTCATAAAAATATGAGATGGATCTTATGTCTTTGGCTTTGTTCTTCGGGAAAAAAAAAACGTTGCTGTGTTCTGCAAGGTTGTTTTGTTGTTCCTTTTTAATGCACAAGCACCCTACACTTCAGATTCCCATCATCCCAGGGAGATGCTGCTCTGAGGAGGTAAAAAAAAAACTCCCTTGCTTTGGGAATGTCCAATAATCTAGGACTGGAAACAGGTGGTTCAGCGTCTACATCATATGATGGGGCCACCATCCACTGCTGACCCAAAATCACATTGCTTGAGTATATTGGGAAGCCTAGAGCTGAATGGATTTTGCATTAAATAAATAAATATATTAGGGCTGTTACTAATACTGATTAAAATTTTCGTGTTCAATTAATTCATTTTTTTAAATCGATTAATCGACTAATTTCGATTAATTATAACGCACATACAGATCCAACTACTTTTAGCTGATCTCCTTGCATTGCAACTCTGCATTAGTCAGTGGTAAATGTGGTATACACTATATACCAGAGATGGCGAACCTCAGCACTCCAGATGTTTTGGAACTACATTTCCCATAATGCTCAACTACACTGCAGAGTGCAAGAGCATCATGGGATATGTAGTTTCAAAACATCTGGGGTGCCAAGGTTCGCCATCACTGCTATATACAATCACCCAACACTAGTTAGTTTCCACAATCCATGACTTAACTTCACAGTTCACACAAATACGTTTTAAATTCAAACTGTAGCACTGACGTAAGTCATTTTGTTTCCACAGTAGCGTAACAATCCCTCCACCTCCAGTCTAACTAATCACTCTCACCCTATGGCATGGACCCCTGTGCAAACAGATGGTCATGCAAGCGGGTATCAAAAGGGTTAACACGGACCATAAACTTCTCTCACGTCTCCTTAGATCTTAGCAAGGATGCTAGGTCATGGGTGGAAACAAAAGATCTAAGTGCTCACCGCTTAATTATAAGATTTCATTTTTGTGTTCAAACACAAACTACTCACATAAAGATGATAAAAACACAGCATGTAAAGCCGACAATCGTGTTATTTCCGTAGGGCAGCAGCGGGTGACGTCATGCGTAGCTCCTCCCCCGTACGTGTTATGTTCAATCAGAACTTCAACATCACCAGACTCTTCCCCCCTTCCCTTAGTTAGCAGACCAAATCGTGGCATAGTGGGCGCGCTCGCTCCTGCCGCATATTGCGTGAGCATGCCCGCAGGTCCCGCGGACTTGATGTCCGCCGGGGGCCCGCAACCGTGTCCCAGAGCGGCAGAATGGGGAGATGCAAACAAGGTATTTCACTGTTCTGCCTAGCAACATAACAGAGATCTACTGCTCCCTGTCATCGGGAGCAGTGATCTCTGTCATGTTCTAGTGAGCCCATCCGCCCTTCAGTTAGAATCACTCCCTAGGACACACTTAACCCCTTCTCTGCCAGTGTCACACAGTAATAAGTGCATTTTATAGCATTGATCGCTGTATAAATGACAATGATCCCAAAATAGTCTCAAAAGTGTCCGATGTGTCCACCATAATGTCACAGTCACAATAAAAATCGCAGATTGCCGCCATTACCAATAAAAAAAAAAAAATAATAATAATAATAAAAATGCCATAAATCTATCCCCTATTTTGTAGACGCTATAACTTTTGCACAAACCAATCAATATACGCTTATTGCGATTTTTTTTTTTTACCAAAACTGAGAAAGAAATTAGTTTTTTTATATATTTTGTGGGGATAGTTATTATAGCAAAAAGTAAAAAATATTGCTTTTTTTTTCAAAATTGTTGCTCTTTTTTTTGTTTATAGCACAAAAAAAAAAAAAAAACACAAAGCTCTATTTGTGGGGAAAAAAAAGAATGTAAATTTTGGGTGCAACACCACACGAACAAGTAATTGTCAGTTAAAGTGGCGCAGTGCCGTATCGCAAAAAGTGCTCTGGTCAGGAAGGGGGTAAAATCTTCCATGGCTGAAGTGGTTAAACAGTCCTTAATTTGTATCGCAGGTATCTTTCCCTGCTAGTAGGTTTCCGGGCAGGACACTGCCATGTGCTTTGACAACTATTCACCCTCCACCATTCACCATCCACTGTCCACAGTCTCCACTATCCTCCACACCCACCTACAACTTCCTGTCTTGTTTTAAGCCCACTTCCTCTGACAGGTGAGTTAACACTTTTATCCCCTTAAAGGGACCACAGTCCAAACAGAGGGGAAATACAGCATCCCTCCAGGACCCAGCCATGGCGTCCTGTACTATATATATATATTCCAGGAAGCCTTCCTCTACATTCCTATGTGGAGTGAAGCTAATGCCTAATCCCTACAGTTTCCAAATTCTACTCCTTTCTACTCCTATACATTACCTACAATAACTACTCAATATCTGATGTATATACCCTTTCCATAATTAGGGGCTATATGGACACAAAATGATATCTCTTGAGTATATTGGGAAACCTAGAGCTGAATAGATATGATTCCATATTCCTCTAATAAACATTATTCCTAGCCAGAAATGGGATAGTTAAACAAAGTATTACTGCATCACCCCCAACAAAAGTGACATCAATGCCAGTGTCCCTTATAAAAGTTGTTCTTATATTCTAAGAGGTTGTTTGACTGTGTTCCACAAAATATGGGACAGTTGGTTAGCCCAGGAGATCACCTGTGAAGATCCCAAGTAGCTGCCCTTACATAAATGGAGTGGAGCTAATGCATAATCCCTATAGATCCAAAGCTTTATTCCTTTACATAAGTTGTACCAAATACTCAATATAAGATGCATGTGTCCTATCCATAATAAGGGACTACAAAGTTATGTTGCTTGGGTATATCGGGAAACCTAGAGCTGAAGAGATATGATTCCATCTTCCTCCAGGAAACGTTATTCCTTTGATAATGATTAAGCACAAATGTATTGTGTGAAACGCGTTTACAAGACCTGTGTGTTGGTGTCCTTTGATGTCATCTTGGTGATGAATAAATTACATTTTGGATTTCATTCGATGTGCAGCCATTTCTTGATTTATCTACTTACTATGGAGGTGGGCCGGGGCTAGCACTTGGTTGGACATTCCTATCAGGTGCTGAGTCCTTCATTCTTGTAAACTTTATTCCTAGCCTTAAAGGTGACAGCCAAACAATGGATGTATGCGATACCCCCAAAAAAGTGCACTGGATAGCCGATGTCAATGCCAAGGCTCCCTATAGGAAATATTTATATATTTATAGAGGTTTTCTGGCTAAGTTCCAAAAAATTTGGGAGATCCCAAATATCTGCCCTTACAGTGGTTGTAAACCCTTACAAACCACTTTGACCTACAGGTAGGGATGAGCCGAACACCCCCCGGTTCGGTTCGCACCAGAACTTGCGAACGACCCCCGCGTTCGAAACGAACGTTAGAACCCCATTGAAGTCTATGGGACTCGAACGTTCCAAATGGAAAGTGCTAATTTTAACGGCTAATATGCAAGATAGTGTCCTAAAAAGGGTTTGGGGACCTGGCTCCTGCCCCAGGGGACATGGGTCACTGCAAAAAAAAGTTTTAAAAACTGCCGTTTTGGCGGGAGCACTGATTTTAATGACGATTAAAGTGAAAAAAAAGGTGAAATATTCCTTTAAATATGGTGCCTGGGGGGTGTCTGTAGTATGCCTGTGAAGTGCCACGTGTTTCCCGTGTTTAGAACAGTCCCTGCACAAAATGACATTAAACGGAAATAACACCATTTAAAACTGCTTGCGGTTTTAATCTTATATCTGGTTCCTGCAATATGGTTGAAAATCATTGAGAAAAATGGCATGGGTAGCCCTCCCTGCCCATTACCAGCCTATTTGGGTCTTGTACGCATATTAAGGGGAACCCTGTACCCATATTAAAAAAAGGAAATGCGTGTGGCCCCCAGGCCCTATATACTCAGAACAGCAGTATACAGGCGGTGCAAACAAGACAGGGACTGTGTAGGTTTGTTGTGTTAAGTTGAATCTGTTTGTAATTTTCAACCGGTACATTTTTAAAGTGTAGCTCCAGTCAAACAAACTATTTTTAAGCTTTTTGGAAAACATAGGGAAGGGTTATCACCCCTGTATAATTTGTTTTGTCGTCCATCTTTTTTCATCTCACTTGCTGCTGTCTCCTTGCGTTTGCAAGTAGGAGATGTTTGTAAGTTGGATGTTTGAAAGTAGGGGCCTGCCCTATATTATAGCGGTATGTACTGGGTACAGAGCACGCAGACAGCACGCACTATCTCCTAACACTACTGACTGCAAGCTCTATTATTAACCACTTGACCACTGGGCACTTAAACACCCTTAATAACCAGACCAATTTTCAGCTTTCGGTGCCCTCACATTTTGAATGACAATTACTCAGTCATGCAACACTGGACCTATAGGAAATGTTTGTCCTTTTTTTCACACAAATAGAGCTTTCTTTTGGTGGTATTTAATCACCTCTCAGTTTTTTATTTTTTGTGCTATAAAAGAAAAAAGACCGAAAATTCTGCGAAAAAATGAATTTTTCTTCGTTTCTGTTATAAAATTTAGCAGATTAGTAATTTTTTCTTCATAAATTTTGGCCAAAATTCATACTACTACATATCTTTGGTAAAAATAAGTACAAATTGGTGGATATTATTTGGTCTTTGTGAAAGTTATAGAGTCCACAAGCTATGGTGCCAATATCTGAAAATTGATCACACCTGAAGTACTGACGGCCTATTTCCTTTTTTTTTTTTTACCGTGATCCGTGATGTGGACCCGGCGGTCACGGATGCTCTCGAGTGCGCGCCCCAGGGGGCGCGCGAGAGCAGAATTCTGGGAGGCCGTTAATTAACGGCCTCTCAGAGTTAAACAACCGCCCTGAAGCCGTTAATCAGCAATGGGCAGTTGTTAAGTGGTTAAAGCTAGATCACTAGCTATATAGGTGAGGTGAATATAGTGGTGTATACTGCGGTCAGGGCACAGACAACAACCACTACACAGCAGCAAGATAGGAAATCAGCCAAAAACGATTGGTGTGTACTGTGTTGAAGGTACACAGAACACCCACTGCTTCAGATGCTAACACACTACACGAGGCCGCCTCAAAGGCGGCCTTATATAGTGTGGGGCGTGCACTACACAGCCTGAGCTATGATTGGCCACAGGCAGGATGCCTGTGGCCAATCATGGCTCTCCTCGTTGCTGGCGCTACGATTGGCCAAGCATGCGGGGTCACAGTGCATGCTTGGCCAATCATGAGCCAGCAATGCACTGCGCCACCGCAGTGCATTGTGGTCCGCGCGCGCGCCACTCGAATTTTGACGCGAACGGCCCAAACGTTCGGAATTCGCCGAACGGCCGAACAGCCAATGTTCGAGTCGAACGTACGTTCGACTCGAACACGAAGCTCATCCCTACCTACAGGTAAGCCTAGATTATGGCTTACCTGTAGGTCCAAGAAATATCTCCTAAACCTACACGGTTTAGGAGATATTTACCTGAAGACAGCCACCGCTGTCTACAGCGCATTCACCGTAGATGGCGGCGTGCAGGCGCACTGGGCAAGCCGCAGATCACGCCGATATGCCGCGAGTGTCGGCTCTCGTGCGCATGCGCGGGAGTGACGTCATCGCTGCTCTGGCAAATCACAGCACTGGAGCAGCGAGACCCCACCAAAAAGATGGACGCTCGGAACTACAAGGGACAGCGGTGACTTCGCTGGCTCCTGTGTCAGGTAAGTGACACATAATGGACTACTATGCAATGCATAGTAGTCCATTATGCTTTACCTTTGCAGGGAATCAAAGAGGAAGTAAACCCATCAGGGTTTACTTCCTCTTTAACTTCCTATATGGAGTTGCTCATCCCTACAGTCTCCGAAATCTATTCCTTTACATTGCCTGTATTAAAGTGGTTGTAAAGGCTGAAGGTGTTTTTACATTCTATGATTGAAAGTAAAAACATTCATTATTCAACTACCCCCACAGCCCCCTCCCCCTTAATGCTTCCCAGAGCCAATCGCAATCTGATGTGCATGAGACTGGCTGCTCTCCTGAGTTTCTGCTTCATGACTGGCTGAGAGGGAGTAGTGGGAACCATTTGCTTCTGCTGCTGTCAATCATAGCTCACAGCCAGTGAGATAGAAGTGGGGGTGGGGCGAGTCCCATACTTTGTGTGTGATGGTCACATGGAGCAGAGCTCAGGAGCGAGCATGAATGAGCGCCCCCAAAGCAAGCAGCTTGCTATGGGTGCACTCAGAGAAGAGGAGGGGCCAGGAATGCTGGCAAGGTACCCAAGAAGAGGAGGATCAGGGCTGCTCTGTGCAAAACCATTACACAGAGTAGGAAAGTATAACATTTTTTTTTGTTTTTGTTTTTAATAGAAAAACACCTTTAATATTACTTTAGGTACTTAATATGGAATGCGTGTTCCTTATCCATAATTATGAGCTACCTGGATAAATTACTTTTGGGTAATTTTCTTTCCCGTTAACTAGGGCCAGATTTAGAACTTTGGGGGTCCAGAGCACTTCAGGTTCCGGGGGACCCTCATATACACAGTTGGTTTACTTTTTCAATAACAGTCACACATTTTTAAAATGCATGACACAATGTATTTCTGAGGTTATGCGTGCGCACACACACACACACACACACACACACACACACACAGTGATAGCTCTATGTGTAGTTCACTTGAGCTTCCAAAATGTGTTTTAAAAAACAATGAAATATACAAATCCAGAGTAAAAACAGATGATGGCCAGTAAAATATACTTTCCAAGATACATTAAATAAAAGAAAGCAATTCTTTTATTATTATGTATTTTAGATTATTATATTCTTATTTATTTTTTATTATTTTATATTGAATTTTTATATTTGTCCCTTTTGCCCTCTTCTAAACCTGACACTTTCCTTAACTGTTTCTACTATTGCTGGTGAAATTCTGTCTAGAGCTCCAACTGGCCTTAACTTACAGCTACAATAAGTCTAAACTCGGTAGTGTATATTTTTGAAAACCTTAAAAGATATGTTTCTTGATTGTGACTTGTGACTATGGATGTAATTATTGCTTTGCATGCCAGTGATGTCTCTAGTGTATTCATTACTGTAGCACCTTATGTTTTTGAATTTATACTGTATACTTCTACAACCACAATAAACAGTTATTTTAATTAAAAAGGTAACTTTCATAAAGGTATCCTTTAATTTACAGTATATTCCACCTACCCCCAAGAGTTAAGCTGGCCATACACTATGAACGTTTAAAAAAAGGCCTGGATTCTTTCCTAAATGTACATAATATAACTGGTTACTAACATTTATAGATAAAGTTGATCCAGAGAATATCTGATTGCCTCTTCAGGGGTCTGGAAGGAATTTTTTCCCCACTGGAGCAAATTGGATCATGCTTTGCTGTTTTTTTTTTTCCTTCGTTTGGCTCAAATGTGAGTATAGGATTGTGTATACATGCATACCCCATTTAAGTACACAATGGGGTTCATTTAGTAAAGCTGGAAAGTGCAAAATCAGGCTCACTTCTGCATAGGAACCAATGAGCTTCCAGGTTTTATTACCAAAATTTAATTGAACAAGCTGGGGTTAGAAGCTCATTGGTTTCTATGCAGAAGTGAATCTGATTTTGCACTTTCCAGCTTTAGTAAATAAGCCCCATTGTGTACTTAAAAGTGGGGTACGCCTGTATAGAGGTTTTGATTTGTGCATTTTTTTTCTGTGGGTTGAACTGGATGGACTTGTGTCTTTTTTTCAACCAGATTGAATATGTAACTTGGGTCTCCTTGGTTTGTATAAATCCAGGAAAGAAGGTCACCAGTAAGCCAAAGATCAGAGTGCTTTGCAGAGAACCATGACCGGGGTGAAAAATAAGGAGTATGGAGAAGACAGGCTGAGGATTTGGTCCTAATGGCATATTTCCTTCTTTGGTCGGAGTGTATTTTCAAGCCGATCTTAAGGTGGTTTGGTTTACGATGAGATGAGCAGAACTTGGGCCGTAACTCTCTCTATTCTTGGTATGACAATTGTAGTCCCCACTGTGTGACCTTCATTCTTGTACCATTCAGAATAAATGTTTTCTTTCAGTTCCCAAGAAAACAGCAATGTCTTATAACACAGCCTAACAAAGCCGCAAAGTTAATAGCTAAATACATTCAAAGCTTGGAATCCGAGAAACATTTCCATAAATCAAATAAATCAATCAGCTATAGCTGGTTATTCTATGAAGGCTCATTTATTGTCCACAAGGAATGCAGAAATACACTGTCTTTTATGTGATGTGCCTCTTCTTCTATGAAGCACATAAATCAGGTGCATGGGCAATGTGCGGTTCCTGTGGCTGCCTCCATAAATGTGGGACGTTCTCAATACTGTAAGTTTGGTGGGGCTCACTAAAATGTACAATCAAAAAAATATCTGCTTTCAGACAAGCACGCTATGACTTGTGGGGGATCCTGGCACATGCACGCAGATGCTGGTAGTTGCCTGATTTTAGGCATTGCGCAGCATTTGTGCGCATGGGCCAGTATTCCCCACACATGTGTAGACATGGGTCTAAAATGGGTGTTGGGTCTGCTTATACTCTGAATCTTCTAGCATATGTGTGCCCTCGGTAACCCAATACCTCCTGGGATCCTTGGCAATACCAGAAGGCAGCGGGGTGCCTACTTAATTTTCACACAGGTTAGAAAGAAGGAAGTGCGGCCTTGCAGTACAAAGAAAGTACTGTAATATGCAGGAAAACATTTCACTTTTGTAAGAGGGAGGGGGAGGAACCAGGAGAGCATAGGTTATTGTAATGAGTAACTTTCTGCTGTTATATTTTTAAAGCCCAACAACGGGCACAACAAAAAATCTACCCTTGCAGTGCAGCGGTAAACAGGTGTCAGAATAAAGAGAAATACCTTATTCTGTACTCCATCAGGGTTCCTTCAGTGGAACAATCAGCCCCCCCACATCCACCTATCTAGGGAAAATGCATTGCTTAAAGTGGTTGTAAACCCTTACAAACCACTTTGACCTACAGGTAAGCCTATATTAAGGCTTACCTGTAGGTCCAAGAAATATCTCCCAAACCTATACGGTTTAGGAGATATTTGCCCGAAGACGGGCACCGCTGTCTACGGCGCATGCGCCGTAGACAGCGGTGCGCAGGCGCACTGAGCGCAGTGAGCAAGGCATTCTCGATAACGAAGATGCCGCGCGTCTCGGCTCCCATACGCATGCGCGGGAGTGAAGAAGATGGATGCGGCGGACTACAGGGGACAGCAGTGACTTCGCTGGCTCCTGTGTCAGGTAAGTGACACATAATGGGCTACTATGCGATGCATAGTAGTCCATTATGCTTTGCCTTTGCAGGGAATGAAAGAGTAAGTAAACTCATCAGGGTTTACTTCCTCTTTAAGACAGTGGTTCTCAACTCCTGTCCTCAGGATCCACTAAATGCCCGTACACACGGTCAGATTTTCAGACGGGAAATGTTCGATGTCAGGCTGTTGGCAGAAAATCCAACCGGACAATTGTTGGACTCTCCACCAACAAATGTTGGCTAGCATGTTTTCAAATTTTCCGCCAACAAATGTGTGTTGTCGGATTTTCCGAGCATGTGTACACAAGTCTGTCGGACAAAAGTCCAAAGTACAAACACGTATGCTCGGACGCAGAAGCAACCGGTCTTGTAAACTAGCAGTCGTAATGGAGAATTAACATTTCGGGACGTGCCAAATTATGATATCTTGAAATGTAGCGCACAATTCTCTTCTTCTTTAACCGCTTGCCGACCGCCTCACGATGCTATATGTTTGCAGAAGGGCTCGTACAGGCAGAATCACGTACCTGTACGTTGCTCTTTAAGAGGCGGTCAGCGGGTGCGTGCTCGATCATCGTGGGGATACCCGCGAACGCCTCACGGGAAAGAAGAACATGGAGATGCTAATGTAACCAAGCAACTCCCCGTTCTGCCTAGTGACAGTGTCGCTGACCTCTGCTCCCTGTGATCACACCCCCCCCCCCCCCCCACAGTTAGAAACATGCCCCTAGGACACACTTAACTCCTACACTGCCACCTAGTGGTTAACCCCTTCACTGCCGGTGTCATTTACACAGGAGTCAGTGTATTTGTATAGCACTGATTGCTGTATAAATGACAATGGCCCCAAAAATGTGTCAAAAATGTCCAATGTGTCCACCATAATGTCGCAGTCACAATAAAAATCGCTGATAGCCACCATTTAAAAAAATAATAATTATTAATAAAAATGTCATAAAACTATCCCCTATTTTGTAAATGCTATAACTTTGGCGCAAACCAATCAATACTCGCTTATTGCGTTTTTTTTTTACAAAAAATATGTAGAAGAATACGTATCGGCCTAAACTGAGGAAAAAATGTTTTTTATGTATTTTTGAGGGATATTTATTATAGCAAAAATTAAAAAATAATGCGTTTTTTTCAAAATTGTCGCTCTATTTTTGTTTATAGCGCAAAAAATAAAAACCGCAGGGGTAATCATATACCACCAAAAGAAAGCTCTATTTGTGTGAAAAAAGGATGTCAATTTTGTTTGGGAGCCACACCGCACAACCGCGCAATTGTCAGTTAAAGCGACGCAGTGCCGAATCACAAAGAGTGCTCTGGTCAGGAAGGGGGTAAATTCTTCCGGGGCTGAAGTGGTTAAGAGGACCTGTTCTAACCAACTGCACTGCAAAAAAAAAAAAATCCCGCTTCCTGCGCCGTATGAACCAGGTTCTCATTTTTCAAGCTTTTCATTGATTGACCATCTTATGCAGACATATTTCAGATATCTCAGTGTGTGGCATTGTGATTGTGAGGTCACAAAGGAATGGTTCAGCCAAGGAATCCTTTGTTTCAGCACTACACTACGCAGATCTGTCATTACCTTCTTAATTAGACATCATAAATCCACATAGAAAACTCCGTCCATCTGTGAGAGGAAGACAGCGATTCCATTCCATTCTGGAATGTCCATGAGAATGTACGAGAAAAACTGAGTGTCTAATGTGGAGCTGTGAACAGATTGAAACTGCACTTCACTGTGAATGAAGGCACGCTATATATTATATCATTATTGCCACAAAGAGGAGAGGGGAGGTGAAAACAGGCCATTGATCCACATTTTTACCATCCCCAGCAGACATGTTCACATTAATGCAAACATATCGCAGCGTGGCAAACTTTTACAGCACATCACTTTTGGCAGGAGGTACGGGCAACAATGCATATTCATGAAAAAGTGAACTAATGACAAATATCCTGACCCCCCCCCCCAAAACCTGCTGCGCTGGGATGCCCCATGATACTGGAATGGCGGTGCATACACCATAATACACAGTCTCAGAGTGCATATCCATCATAATGCTTGCAATGGCAAGAGCTCATTGGCATTATCATGTGACTATACTGACCAATGAGAAGTGCATCTGAGGCTTCTTCCAGTAAGGTGTCCCAAAAGTAGTAAGTGCTTCTAATTAGACATAATGGTCACGTGGTTGCGTGGACCAATAAGTGACCAATAAGCACTTGCCTTTGCGACCAACATGCTGAATACTCACTCTGGGACTGTACAGTGAGGGAAAAAATTATTTGATCCCCTGCTGATTTTGTACATTTGCCAACTGACAAATAAATGATCAGTCTGTCATTTTAATGGTAGTTTTTTTTTAAGAGACAGAATAACAACCAAAAAAAATCATAAAAATGCATTTCAAAACAGTTATGAATTGATTTGCATTCTAATGAGTGAAATAAGTATTTGACCCCTTCGCAAAACATGACTTAGTACTTGGTGGCAAAACCCTTGTTGGCAATCACAGAGGTCAGATGTTTCTTGTAGTTGGCCACCAGGTTTGCACACATCTCAGGAGGGATTTTGTCCTGCTGCTCTTTGCAGATCCTCTCCGAGTCTTTAAGGTTTAGAGGATGATGTTTGGTAACGCAAACCTTCAGCGCCCTCCGCATATTTTCTATGGGATTAAGGTCTAGAGACCACTCGGGTTTTCACCCAAGAATTGATGGTACATGGCCCGGTCCATCGTACCTTTGATGCAGTGAAGTTGTCCTGTCCCCTTAGCAGAAAAACACCCCCAAAGCATAATGTTTCCACCTCCATGTTTGACGGTTGGGATGGTGTTCTTGGGGTCATAGGCAGCATTCCCCCTCCTCCAAACACAACAAGCTGCGTTGATACCAAAGGAGATAAATTGTGTGAAATAAAACCAAATAGAGGGTAGAAAAGACGTACCAAAAGAGGATGGCTGGGCTCCCAGCGCAGAGGGTAACCTGTGTGTGGGATCAGTGTGTGCTTCCTTGTGATTGAGTCAAGCAAATGAACCATTGGCTGCTCCAAGGCTACTCTATACTCACATTCCCAGGGATGGGCCCTGTCAACGTCATGCCTGATTGGCCCCTGTCTTCCTTGGCAGATATCAGACCAGGCCTTGATACTGTGTAGTAAGTATCCCAATTTATCTCCACCTTGTTGGGATATAATCTCCCTGTCCTTCCTTATTCTAAGGGCATTATCATTAACCCCTGTCCATTTCCTTTCCAGTATATTACGTCACAACACTCCTGATGAATGGCTATAATGCTAGGAAACGCGTTGAGTGCCACTAGATGCCCAAAGTTACCTGTTCCTATAATACATCTTTTTTAACCCATTTATCTTATCCTGTACATTTATTATTTCTAATTCCTATTTGTATTGCATGTTATGTAGCAGCATATTTAGTCATGTGACTACCTATTTATTTGATACAATATTTTTCTTCAATTTAACAATAAATAATGTACTTTAAAGTGGCGGGCCACCCCCAAAAAAAATGCTTTAATAAAATTGAAATTGAAAAAAAAAAAATGTTTTCACTTACCCGAAATGCTGTTGCTAGGCAGTCTTCCTAATCTGACTCTTCCTATTCTGCAGCGCTTCCTCCTCTTCTGCGAGTGGCCCCGTTGCCTTCTGGGACATGCGGGTGTCCCAGAAAACAATGGGGCCATTCACAAAGCACCGTGTGACTCGTGCATGTGCAGCAGGAATCGGCCAGTGAAGCCACAATGCTCCACTGCCTGTTTCCCTTCGTTGGGATGGAGGCGCCGGCAGACGATCCGATGGACGGATCGGCCTCGGGGCAGCCGACATCGCGGGATCGCTGGACAGGTAAGTGTCCTTATTAAAAGATTTTTTTTTTAAATGTATTGGCCGGAACGCCCCTTTAACTTCAACTGTGTTATGTTATGTTGTTTTTGTTCATATCTGACATGGTAGTTGCCTCATTTAAAGTCCCACAGCTCTCTTTTTCTATTTCCCTTCCCTACCAGTGTCATTTACACAGTACAGGCATACCCCACTTTTAAGTACACAATGGGGTTTATTTACTAAAGCTGTAAAGTGAAAAATAAGACTCAATTCTGCATAGAAACCAATGAGCTTCCAGGTTTTATTACCAAAGCTTAATTTAACAAGCTGGGGTTAGAAGCTCATTGGTTTCTATGCAGAAGTGAGGCTGATTTTGCACTTTCCAGCTTTAGTAAATAAACCCCATTGTGTACTTAAAAGTGGGGTATGCCTGTAATCAGTGCATTTTTATAGCACTGATCGCTGTATAAATGCCAATGGTCCCAAAATAGTGTCAAAAGTGTCCGATGTGTCCACCATAATGTCGCAGTCACAATAAAAATTGCAGATTGCTGCCATTACTAATAAAAAAAAAATGAATCATAAAAATGCCATAAAACTATCCCCTATTTTGCAGACGCTATAACTTTTGCTCAAACCAATCAATATACGCTTATTGTGATTTTTTTTTTGTCAAAAATATGTAAAAGAATACATATTGGCCTAAACTGAGGAAAAAAATTGTTTTTTTATATATTTTTGGGGGATATCTATTATAGCAAAAAGGAAAAAATATTGCTTTTTTTTTAAAAAAATTGTTGTTTTTTTTTGGTTTATAGCGCAAAAAAATAAAAACCGCAGGGGTGATCAAATACCGCCAAAAGAAAGCTCTATTTGTAGGAAAAAAAGGACGTTGATTTTGTTTGGGTGCAACGTCGCACGACCGCGCATTAGGCAGTTAAAGCAACGCAGTACCGAATCGCAAAAAGTGCTCTGGTCGGGAAGGGGGTAAAATCTTCCGGGGCGGAAGCGGTTAAAAAGAATGCCAACTATTGGCTTTTGTTAAAGATTATTCTAAATTTGGCATGACTTGAGCACTTCCATCTAAGCTCTTGTTCTTTTAGTACAAATAGCAAGGTCTCACCAAGATCTTCCACTTGTGTGTCAAATACAAGAGATCGACTTCTCCCGCTGAGAATAAAATGGAAAGTCTAGGCATAGCGAAAGGCACACAAGTTAAAAGAGAATGCCAGGTGGCTCTATCAATAAAATGTGTTCAGTCTGAAAAAATTCACTTTGATAAGCAGAATTCTTTGAAGTTCCATATAAAAAAAGTTCAGCCTCCTTTTTTTTTTCTTTTTTTTTTTTTTTTGCTGCATACGTGCATTCCTTTTTCTATGAATTATTACATTTGGTGTCTTTTTATACTGTATAGTCCATTATTTCCTCTCGTGCTCATGCAGCTGTGTGTGTGGTTCTGCGCTGTGACCCCGGAGACCTAAGATTGACAGATTGTCCAGTACTGCCAGGAAACTAAGATTGTTAAGAATTAATGCTTAGAAACGTGTTTTTTTTAGGATCATACACTGTTCTAGATAGGGAACAATACCTGGAGTGTAACATCCGTGTAATCACAAGGTTAAGCGTCAGCTAGGTTGGAGCATTTAACCACTTGCCCTTCTGAAGATTTACCCCCCTTCATGACCAGGCCAGTTTTGGAGGTACGGCACTGCGCTGCTTTAACTGACAATTGCGTGTTCGTGTGACGCTGTACCCAATGGAATTTTCCCCCCACAAATAGAGCTCTCTTTTAGTGGTATTTGATCACCTCTGTGGTTTTTATTTTTTGCGCTATAACCACTTAAGGACCGCCTCACGCCGATGTACGTCGGCAGAATGGCACGGCTGGGCACAAGCGCGTACCTGTACGTTGCTACGACTAAGGCTTTTGCCGAAACGCGTCAGTTTATTGTTTTACTGTCACACTGATGTACCAATAAACGACACTTCAAGGATTACAGTGTTGCTGGCTCTTCTTACTACGTTGCTTTTTAAGTGCCCAGCCGCGGGGCGCGCTCCCGACTCGGTCCTCTGCTCCGTGACCATGGCTGCGGGACCAGCGGAGCCGATCGCCGCTGGTGTCCCGTGATCAGGTCACAGAGCTGAAGAACGAGGAGAGGTCTGTGTAAACAGACCTCTCCACGTGCTTCCCTGTGTGGCTGTCACCGATCGTCTCTTCCCTTTTATAGGGAAGGACGATCAGTGACGTCACATGCCAGGCCACGCCCCCCTACAATAAAAATAAAAAACACATAACATCATACATAACACCTACACTGGCCCCTAGTGGTTAAATCCTTCACTGTCAGTGTCATTTACACAGGAATCAGTGCATTTAAATAGAACTGATTGCTGTATAAATGACAATGCTTCCAAAAATGTGTAAAAAATGTCTGATGTGTCCGCCATAATGTCGCAGTCACAATAAAAATCGCTGATCGCCGCCATTACTAGTAAAAAAAATATATATTAATAAAAATGCTATAAAACTATCTCCTATCTTTGTAAATGCTATAACTTTTGCGCAAACCAATCAATAATCGCTAATTGCGATTTTTTTTTTACCAAAAATATGTAGAAGAATACGTATCTGCCTAAACTGAGGAAAAAAAATAATTTCAATTTAAGGGTGTATCAGCCACAGAGTGGTGCTGTGGATACACTACACAATAGACATGCCACGTTCTGATATTTAAATTTACTAAAGAAGAAAACAACTATTGTTGACGTTGATGGACTTTTTAGGCATAGACATACAAGAAAATTATAAATTCAAACAATATTTATTTCTAAAAACAAAAAAAACATCCATTATTATATCTCAGAGCATGACGATTAAACTGTCTACTGTATCACAATTAAACAAATATAAACATTCCCATTTTATATAGTATAGGGATAAAATACAATAGAATCACAGAAATCCTTTGCAGGAACAGTGTATCATAGATGGTTCAGCTCGGTGGTGCTCTCTGATTGCTGTATAAATGACAATGGTTCCAAAAAATGTGTCAAAAATGTCCGATGTGTCCGCCATAATGTCGCAGTCACAAAAAAAATCGCTGATTGCCGCCATTACTAGTAAAAAAAAAAAATTTATAAAAATGCTATAAAACTATCTCCTATTTTTTAAAGCTATAACTTTTGCGCAAACCAATCAATAATTTTTTTTTTACCAAAAATATGTAGAAGAATACGTATCGGCCTAAACTGAGGAAAAAAATGTTTTTTTATATATTTTTGGGGATATTTATTATAGCAAAAAGTAAAAAATATTGCATTTTTTTCCAAAATTGTGGCTCTATTTTTGTTTATAGCGCAAAAAATAAAAAACGCAGAGGTGATCAAATACCACCAAAAGAAAGCTCTATTTGTGGGAAAAAAAGGACGCCAATTTTGTTTGGGAGCCACGTCGCACGACCGCGCAATTGTCAGTTAAAGTGATGCAGTGCCAAATCGCATAAAGGAGCTTGGTCCTTTGGCTGCAAATTGGTCCGGGGCTTAAGTGGATAAACAAAAAAAGACCGATAGTGCGCTTGAAATTGCACTTGGAGATATCCCCATGGAGGAGTCTTGTGTATTTGACAACAATATGTAACTCTCAGTATTATTGTTACTATTTTTATGTACCTGTTAAAATTTCAATAAAAACGAATTGAAAAGAAAGTGCACTTGGAAGTGCAGTCTCTGTAGATCGGAGGGGGACATGCAAGGAAGAAAAAAACAAAACAGCATTTTAGCTTGAATATGATTGGATCATAAAATCAGCAGAGCTTCCCCTCATTTCAGCTCTACCCCTTAGATTTACAGGCACTGCACTGCCAAGTGCACTTGTAGTGCAAAGTGGATTTGCCTTTTGTAAATAACCCCCAATATTTTTTACTTTCTGCTATAAAACATATCCAATGAAAAAATTGAGAAAATCAAATTCCTTCATCCATTTAGAATGTATTCTGCTACATATTTTTTTGGGGAAAAAAATCCCAATAAGCAAATATTGATTGGTTTGCGCAAAAGTTATAGCGTCTACAAACTATGGGATATTTTTATTGATTTTGTTTTTATTTATTTATTTTTACTAGTAATGGCGATCAGCGACTTACACGGGGACTGCAAAATTAAGGTGGACAAATCGGATACTAGCTGAAACTTTTTGGGCCAGTGACACTAGTACAGTGATCAATGCTAAAAAAAATGCACTGTCACTGTACTAATGACACTAGCTGGGAAGGGGTTAACCCCAGGGGTGATCAAAGGGTTAAATGTGTGCCTAGCTGGTGTTTTCTTACTGTGTGAGAAGTGCTTGTACCCGGGTAAGGCATAGATCCATAGATCGATGCCCCTGTTTTGCAGGAAGACAGGATCCATGCCTTCCCTACTGTCAGAACAGTGATCTGCCTTGTTTACATGGGAAGACCGCCATACTCCCTCTGTACTGGAGGATTGGTGGGCGGATATCAAGTCCACAGTACTCGTGAATCAGCTCACGTTGCGTACAATCACATCAATCGCATGTGCACCCCAGACCTGGAAGCATAGGCGTGGGCTCAGCGTGTGCCAGTGCACCCCCTAATCACCGCGGGTGGTGCAGATTCCCTCTGTTTAGACCCCTAATATTTCACCAAAGACCCCTAACAGGGCTCCTAAAAAAAAAAAATCTAAAATAAATAAAATAAAAATAAAAGCTACTGACACCATCCACTGCTCTCCTGACAACGTCAGTATATATAAACATGCACACGCACACAAATGTATAATGCAATAGGCTGTGCACACCTATGCCCAGAAGTGTTGGATCATGGACTAGGTATGTGATCTGGTGCAGCCCTGCCACGTTGCCGCCGTATATCTAAGTTATATGGTCGGCAAGTGGTTAAAGCAGATTTAAACTAACTAAATAGCATTAAAGTGGTATTAAACCAATCTTTAGATATGGTGACTGCATTTGTTTTCTTTTTTGTCTTTTTTTCTATTGTCACATGGTGATCCAGCCAGTAACTTGCTATCTTAAAGCAGGCCTTCAGTCATTTTTTTTCATCTTTCCATCTATTAAATCTTCTACCCTTGTTGTTTTAACTTTGGATAGTAAAACATTTTCTTTCTGCCAGTAAATACGTTATACAGCCCATTTCCTGTTTCTTGTCTGGTCATTAGCCTAGGCTTATGACAGTTTGCCAGGAAGGCAGGGGGGGGGGGGGGGGGTGAGTCATAAGAGGGCCAATAAGAGCTGCAGAGCTGGAGGTGTGCCTATGTGTGCCATTTTTTGTTAACTTTTTTGTCTGAGTATAGATCTACACTATATTACCAAAAGTATTGGAATGCCTGCCTTTACACGCACATGAACTTTAATGGCATCCCTGTCTTAGCCCCCGTACACACGGTCGGACATTCCGGCAACCAAATCCGTCAGATAAATTCCGATGGATTTAGTCCGGAAGTGGTCTGGAAGTGGTGTTGCATACACACAGTCGGACTCAGTTGTCGGAATTTCCGGTTACCAAGAACGCGGTGACGTAAGCCGCGTACGACGGCACTAGAAAATGGAAGTTTAGCACCACGTCCGGCACCCTTTGGGCTCCTTCTGCTGATCTTGTGTTTATCGCGTGTTAGTAGAAGTTTGGTGAGAGACGATTTGCACTTTTCAGATTTGTGCTTCAGATTGTTACTGCTCTTCAGTTTCTGCTTGTCTTTGCGTATCTGATAATCAGTGCATGTAGTCAGTAAGCATTTGTTTCTCATTGTGGACTATATCTTGGTATAGTATGCTTTGATTTGCTTTGCTTATTGTCCGCTCGTTTCTGGTTTTCAGGTCGTTCTTTCAGGCATTGCTGTTTATCAGTGCTTTCTGTTGTCTGTTCTGACCAGCCGACCGTTTTAAGCCATGTTTTGTGTACGTACTGGTCGTAAAGTTTGTGCTGTGCAGGGGCTTGGTGTTGGGCTTTTAGCTTTCACACAAGCCTGGTCCATGAACAGGGAAAGGAGGAGTTCGTTGACCAAGAATTGATTGCGCCAGCATGACCAGTTCTCGCACATGCCTTTGCTTCGTGAGATCCGGGAGAATAATCCTGATGATTTCAGGAATTATCTCCGGATTACGGACCCCGTTTTTCACCATCTGCTGGCTTTGTTTTCCCCTTATATCAGCAGGCAGGATACCTGCATGCGGCAAGCCATCACTCCGGAGCAGAGGCTAATCACCAAGTTGCGCTACTTGGCGACAGGGAGAAGCCTTCAGGACCTCAAGTTCTCCACAGGCATCTCCCCCCAGGCTCTGGGGATCATTATTCCAGAGACCTGTTCTGCCATCATTCAGCTCCTCCAGAAGGACTATATGAAGGTAAGTTTTATCCTTTAACATCACATTCTATGTATTTAATGATTGCTAATGTCTTGGATTTCTTTCCTCATTCCCTAATTACCATGATTGCAATATGCTCTAATTGATATGCTGTGCCCCTTTGTCCTCATGCATGCTGGAAGCTTTTCAAGTTCCTTATTTGTCCTTCATGCATATTTGCCTTCACTAACTTCCCCAGCATGCTCTTCTGGGCCCATAAACCTATAGTCTAGTCACTTAGCAATGTATTTTGTCAGCTCCATAGTATTGCTTTCCCCTAAACACCCCCTAAAATGTGTACAAATGTTATGTGTGTGCTTAAATTCATGCAGAGTGCCAGATTTTTTTTTTGGGTTGGGCCAAACTCATTAGGAACCCCCCTCCCCCCAACTGCTAGGTCAGCTGATAGCAATCCTCTATCTGCTGACTTTGCCAAACCCAACACACACTATGCCTACCTTTTTTCTGGTCAGATTTATGGACGAATTCACCAAAGCATGTAGTGCAAGGGCCTGCCTCAATACTTTCAAACGCTACAGTTTCAAGTATTTTTTCTCCTATTATTATCTTGATAGGTAATAGCAGAATGTTAAAATGTGCTTACATTTGTTCCTTTTTTTTGGTATTATGACACTTCTTACCTGTCCGGTGGGCTGCCAATAGTGTAAGTAAGGAGGGGCTGGCCAAAGTATCACACATTATTTCTGCATTCAGCTCTCAATGAAGTGGAGAGGGTTACCTGTCCAAAACATCCCCCCCCCCTCATTTTTTGCAAGGGCCCATCAGATGGGGGGATGGGGGGTGAGCGAAGGATGGGGGGGGGGTGATGACTCTGATAAGGGGACCTTATACTTTAGGCTTTAAATACTAATTTCCCAAAATGTTATACTGATATTGTCCAAAAATGTATGTGTCTAATCTGCTTGCAATGTTGATGTGCAAAATTACTAAGTTTTTTTCTTGTTTCACTCCACAGTTGCCTTCAACGCCACAGGAATGGCAGACTGTGGCCTCCCACTTTGCCAGCCATTGGCACTTTCCCAATTGTGGAGGTGCAATTGATGGGAAACACGTCCGCATCATCCCACCCCCCAACTCGGGGTACTACTATTATAATTACAAGGGGTTTAATAGTATCGTGATGTTGGCGGTGGTGTCAATGACATATGACTTCCTATATGTGGACGTGGGGCAAAATGGCCAGATGTCGGATGGTGGAGTGTTCGCACGGACGGAATTCTACTGGCGTCTCCAGAGTGGCAGTCTGGGTTTGCCACCTGCAGAGGAGAATCTGGAAGGACTCCCGTTCATTTTTGTCGCGGATGAGGCGTTTGCTCTGTCAAACCATCTGATGCGGCCTTTCCCAATGAGGACCCTCACCCCGGATCAGAGGATCTTTAATTTCCGGCTGGCCAGAGCCAGAAGAGTGGTGGAGAACACTTTTGGAATACTGGCCAGCCGGTTCCGCCTATTTTTGACGCCAATCCACATGGCGGAATATAAACTAAATCATATGGTGCTTGCCTGCTGCGTTCTGCACAGTTTTTTTTTTTAAACATTCCTCAAACTATGTGGTTTCAGTTGGGCCAGATGCAGACTTGCCGGAAAATGACAACCTCACGGCCCTTGAAGCTGCTCGTCCTGGCTTGCCCCCCAAAGCGCCCGCAAGGTCAGAAACCAATACATGGAGTACTTTGTGGGTAGGGGGGCCATTGATATGCCAGACAATGTCTGATCATTTTTTTAAATACATTTTTCTTTGAAACTGCAATAATTTTTGTTTTCATTTACTGCTGGGCTTTGTTTTAGGTGTCTCATAGGTATTTTTGCTGATTTTTTTTGTGCCTTTTTTAACAACAGTGCAAACCCAAGTTCTGAGCAAGATGAGGTGACAGTCTCTTCTTCAGATAATCTTTTTATGTTGTGGGTCTGCTACACACACACCTTGTTTTTGTTGATAATGTATGTAGTGCATTACTGACAAAAATCTTGCTCATTTTCAGCACCATGGCAGAAATATGTGTGATCATGAAAATGGCGTGATTGGGGAAATTTAAACATCACTGTAGGTGTTATTTACTAAAGGCACATCCACTATGCACTACAAGTGCACTGCAAAAGTGCACCTGAAACTGCACTTGGAGTGCAAAGTGGATTTGCCTTTAGTAAATAACACCCATTGTCACAGAAACCAACTACAAATACTGCTGTTGCGCATTGAAAAAGGAAGCCACACATTGTTGATAATTCCACTTTTTACTCAAAGCACATTCACATGTGCGTTTAGAAAAGGGTTTTACAACAAACCAACATATTTGGTGTATAGAAAACATTATTTGGGTAACATTTTTATAACTTGGCGTTTTTGCGTAAACAGGCATGTATCAAAGCATAACATACAGTACACAGGAACTTACAAAGTTCAACTTTGAAAAGTGAAGACAATATCAGACATGAGTATGTACAAACTGTGCTGATATTGCCTTCATTGTATGTACGACACAGGCTCCGGGCTTTCCTCTCCCTCCTCCTCGTTAGTGGAACTATTATTAGTGCGCACCTGCGTTGTCTCCGCTATGTGCTCTCCCCACTGCGCTGAAAGAGAAGGGCCGGGGAATAGTCTAGAAAGAACGTCAGGGGCGGGCGGATACTGCTTCTATATAGGCCTATGTTGGGACAAGATTAGGAGAGTTTAGCACGGCATTATTATTAGGGATTGTCTTGTGTTGTGACTTGCAGACAAGATGGATTCCTTCAAGCATTCAAATTTTATGGGGCTATTCATTGATCTGCTCAGGGAGCTGCCCTGCCTGTGGCAGAAGAACAACCCCTTTTATAATGACCTAAGAAAGAGGAAGGCAGCCCTGGAGAAACTGCTTGCTTTGGTGAAGATCATGGTCCCCACGGCAGACATGACCTATGTGAAGGGCAAAATTGGTGCCCTGAGGAGTATATATCTCAGGGAGTGAAAGAAGCACCAGAATTCCCTGGGATCAGGAGATTCAGATGACATTTATTTCCCCAGGATGTTGTACTACGAGAGGCTGCATTTTCTGGCAGACCAGGGGGAACCCACGCCACCACTCTCCAGTCTTCCTTCAAGGCTTCCTTCACCCCCAGCGGAGGCTTCCGATGTCAAACCTGGGCCTTCCAGGGAGCAACATGCGGAGGGGCCCAGCTTGACACAGGTATAGCATTGTTGAACATATTTCTTGTCGTACATTTAATGATGTTAACTAGATGTTCTTATTGATCAGTAAGTTGTGATTTAACAAGGTGGTTTACATCGTGTGATATTCCGACGGAAACAGTCCGATGGAGCCCACACACTGTCGGATTATCCGACAACATGGTCCGAATGGACATTGTCCATCAGAATGTCCGACCGTGTGTACAAGGGCTTAGACTGTAGAGTTCAATATTGAGTTGGCCCACACATCAACTTTTCTGGGAAGCCTGTCCATTATTTATACCAATTTTTCTTCCATTTCCCTTCTTTAAGTCATTTGGGTCACTGCTCCCCAGGAATGTCCTTTTCCTGCCTGCCTTCCACCAAGTGCCCTTGGGGTTTTCTGTCTCAGCTCCAGGGACTGAAGATGCCTCCCCCAAGTCGGTCTCAGCCATGGGGCTGTCACACACATACACTTACAGCTTATCTGTAAGTTACCTATGGGTGATCCATGGATATCACCTTCATTATTTATACCAATTTTTCTTCCACTTCCCATCCCCCCCCCCCCCCCCCCCCCCTATTTGGCCAGTCACATCAATTCAATTTACATTATGTTTATAGATTGTTGCATCTGCTCCTGAAGATTGGAGGTTACCTATGAAACGTGTTGCGCTATATAGATGCTGTGATTAAATTTTTAATCCAAGAGTGATATCAAACAATATGTACATTATGTTGGTTTTATTGGCCTATACCAAGTTGTCATGGACCTGTTACATTATGTGAACATAGATTTTAGAGTCTGGCAGTTTCCTTTTTATCATGTTGTTAATGTCATGTACTTTCATGTTACTATGTCATCTTCTTACTATGTGATTCATATGCAATTAAATCAGATAATCATGCAATTGGATCATGTTATGTTACTATGTACATGCCATAATACTATGCGATTAGGCTATTTATCATTTCCTACCCACCAGTCACTCTTTGTCCACGTTGTTCAAATCGGCCACCTGCTTCACACAAGGTCCCAAACTCTCTCCTTATGTCAACCCTGTCCACAAGGTTTAAGAGTGTGTCTATGGGAATGTTTGATCATTCTTCCAGAAGCACATTTGTGAAGTCAGGCACTGATGTTGGACGAGAAGCACTGGCTCGCAGTCTCTGCTCTAATTCATCCCAAAGGTGTTCTATCGGGTTGAGGTCAGGACTCTGTGCAGGCCAATCAAGTTCCTCCACCCCAAACTCGCTCATCCATGTTTTTATGGACCTTGCTTTCCAAATCATTTGGTGGAGGGGGGATTACGGTGTGGGTTTTTTTTTTAGGGATTGGGCTTGGTCTCTTAGTTCCAGTGAAGGGCATCGGCATAACAAGACATTTTGGACAATTTCATGCTCCCAACTTTGTGGGAACAGTTTGGGGATGGCCCCTTCCTATTCCAACATAACTGTGCACCAGTGCACAAAGCAAGGTCCATAAAAACATGGATGAGCGAGTTTGCATCAACTACCCTTTCAGTAAAATAGTACTTTCTAAGATTAGTTTTGAATCTTTCTACAGTTAGCTTGAAGTCATGTCCCCCTCTTCTTGATTTTGGTTTCATATTGAAAAAGCTGCCCTCCTGAATCCTATTCACCCCTTTGATGTATTTAAAGGTTTGAATCATGTCTCCCCTTTCCCTTCTTTTCTACAGACTGTACATATTAAGTCCTGAAGTCGCTATTGTTTTATCCCCCAAACCTTTCACCATTTTTGTTACCCGTCTCTGGACTCATTCTATCTTATCAATATCTTTTTGTGAAGTCTCCAGGTTACTAGGGGTTCCTTGAGCTATGGCTGACTGGCCCACCATCTGATGTTGTCTGCATAAATCTGGGGTCAATGCCACCAATGCTTATTGGCAGAGCCAATTGTATGAAGCCGATGATTCTTTTAGCTGCCTGTAGAGTTGCATTTTTCCCTCTGCCACTGTTAGAAGCATTTTTTGCAGTGGCCACCACGGAATTGGTTATAGCAGGGGGTCCCCGAGACCCAACAAATTATTTCAAGGTTTCCTCTGGGGTAAAAAGGTTGAGAAAGGCTGCTCTAAGAAATGTGTCTGGTTTACATTCAGTGCAAATGCTGAAAAGATCCATTGTGACCCTTCTCTCTAATTTGGCTTTTCAACATGGTGCCTGTGCAAAGGAGTCCCATTCCATTTTTTACTAATCCAGCACAATGATTTTCTAACCGTTGCTTATCATCAGTTAAGCTGCCTATACACTAGCGGAAATTAGTTCATCATCATAGAACAATTTGTCACAAGCAGGATAGAAAATGCTTCTCAAAAGGATCAAATTGCTAGCAGTGTATGTGGTTTTAGTTTGAGAAAGTTCATTCATTCCAAAAACTAATGTTGAAAGCAAAAGCCGTTTTGAAGTAATTTCACACATTTGTCAAGTCATTGTACTAAGAAATTATAAATGCGAAAGTTCGTACAAATTTTTGTATGAGCATTCATCTGAAAATCTTAGTGTATAGCTAGGTTTATACCAGTTGTTCCCAACCTCATTCATCAAGTACCCCCAACAGGTCATGTTTTGGAAATTTCCTTTAAATAAAATAGTTTCATAAATACCAAGCCACTGTATTCAAGCATTTGTGCAAGGTGATGGAAATCCTGAATACATGTCCCATTGTGGGTACGGGGTTAACGGTTGGGAATCATCGACTTATGTCCCATACACACGAGCGGATTTTCCTTCGGAAAAAAACGTGTATGTTTTTTTCTATGGAATTCCGCTCAAGCTTGGCTTGCATACACACAAAAGTTCTCTGAACTTTCGACCATCAAGAACGCGGTGACATACAACACTACGACGAGCAGAGAAAATTAAGTTCAACGTTTCCAAGCATGCGTAGGAATTTTGCTCGTCGGAATTTACAATCGGAGCTTTTTCTGACCGAAAAAGTGAGAACCTGCTCTCAATCTTTTGCTGGCCAAAATTCCGCCAGCAAAAGTCCGATGGAGCATACACACAGTCGCATTTTCCAACCAAAAGCTCTCATCCGTCTTTCCAATCGCGTGTACGGGGCATTAGAAGAACCTTACATAGCCTGAATATCAAGCCGTGCATAGATGGCCCCAATTGGAGAGAATCTGAGAACTATTACAGCCTTGCTAAGTATAATGTATGGGCTACCTCAGTTTTTCTCAACTCTCATCCTCAAGGTGCCCCAACAGGTCATGTTTTCAGACGTTCCATTATTTTGCACAGGTGATTTGATCATTTTCACTGCCTTAGTAATTACCCCAGCAGTTTTATCTGAGGGAGATCCTGAAAACATGACCTGTTGGGGCGCCTTGAGGACTGGAGTTGAGAAACACTGGGCTACCTTATGCTGTAAGCAAGGTAAGGGTGTACCACTGATAGGGAATCTGATCTAAGGGGAACTGATATGTTGGGGCGCTGATAGGGAACCTGGTGTAAGTTAGGGGCTCTAATAGGGACCCTGGTGTAAGTTGGGGGCTCTGATAAAGACCCTCATGTAAGTGGGGCTCTAATGGAGTCCCTTATGGAAAGGACTTACATGGGGACATTGATGTAAAGGGGGATTCTTAAGTTGAACCCTGATGTAATAGGGGTCTCCTAAGGCCGTTCTGATGTAAAGGAAGCTCTGATGGGGACCCTGATGTAAGGGGATGACTCTGATGTATATATATATTTTTTTTTACTGAAGTTCTCTTTTGTTTTGGATCATATCATGCTGATTCTGAGAAAAAAAAATCAAAGTAAACCTTATTTATATATGTATTATTGATTGATTTATAACACTGTTTTTTTTTTTTTGCCTCAATAATATTCATAAAATAAAAAAGCATTGCTACCAATAATGTTCCCTCTGCTGCAGGCTGAGCTCCTACATAATTCTACAACCAGCATCTCTAATGACGAGAAATAGGCACTGGTCTACTTAACATATGTCTTTAGGTGTCATTTCCTCCTTCCCAGCCAAGAACTACATATGGAAAATTTTCAGCAACTTAGAATATTTCCTGGACATCAACCAATTACTTTTTCAGGCAGGTATTTTAATATTTTGTCGTCCAAACTTTGGGAGAGCCTAATTGCTCTGTCTCGGCCAATATAAGCATTTAGTATGCAGATTACATATTTCTAAGGGCTATAGAACCGTGAATTGGGTTCTGCTAACAGAGTTAAACTATTAGAGACTAATGAGCCGTAGCAGAGGTCTCCTCACCCTCTGGTTAACAGGTACCAAGGGGGCTGTAGTCTGACACTTTGCAAATGGACTGAAGGAAATTATGATGTAAGTGGTAGAATCAATCATTAACCACTTTCAGACCGGACCATTTTGCTGGTAAATGACCAGAGGTCTTTTTACACTTTGGCACTGCGCTGCTTTAACTGGTAATTGCGCGGTCATGCAATGTTGTACCCAAACAAAATTTGCGTCCTTTTCTTCCCACAAATAGAGCTTTCTTTTGATGGTATTTGATTGCCTCTGCGATTTTTATTTTTTGCGATATAAACGTAAAAAGACCGCAAATTTTGAAAAAAAATGATATTTTCTACTTTTTGTTATTAGAAAAATCCAATAAACTCAATTTTAGTCATACATTTAGGCCAAAATGTATTCAGCCACATGTCTTTGGTAAAAAAAAAGTCAATAATTGTATATTTATTGGTTTGCGCAAAAGTTGTCACATCTACAAACTAAGGTACGTTTTCTGGAATTTACGCAGCTTTTAGTTTACGACTGCCTATCTCATTTCTTGAGGTGCTAAAATGGCAGGGCAGTACAAAACCCCCCCAAATGACCCCATTTTGGAAAGTAGACCCCCTAAGGAAATTGATAAGAGGCATGTTGAGCCCATTGAATATTTTATTTTTTTGCCTCAAGCGATTGAATAATGACAAAAAAAAAATTTTTTTTTTTTTTTTACACAAAGTTGTCACTAAATGATATATTGCTCACACATGCTATGGGCGTATGTGAAATGACACCCCAAAATAAATTCTGCTGCTTCTCCTGAGTACGGGGATACCACATATGTGGGACTTTTTGGGAGCCTAGCCGCGTACGGGGCCCCGAAAACCAAGCACCGCCTTCAGGCTTTCTAAGGGCGTAAATTTTTGAGTTCACTTCTCACTACCTATTACAGTTTTGAAGGCCATAAAATGCCAAGATGGCACAAAACCCCCACAAATGACCCCATTTTAGAAAGTAGACACCCCAAGCTATTTGCTGAGAGGCATGTTGAGTTCATGGAATATTTTATATTTTGCCACAAGTTGCGGGAAAATTACAAACTTTTTTTTTTTTTTTTTTTTTTTCACAAAGTTGTCACTAAATGATATATTGCTCACACATGCCATGGGCATATGTGAAATGACACCCCAAAATAAATTCTGCTGCTTCTCCTGAGTACGGGGATACCACATATGTGGGACTTTTTGGGAGCCTAGCCGCGTACGGGGCCCCGAAAACCAAGCACCGCCTTCAGGCTTTCTAAGGGCGTAAATATTTGACTTCACTCCTCACTACCTATTACAGTTTTGAAGGCCATAAAATGCCAAGATGGCACAAAACCCCCACAAATGACCCCATTTTAGAAAGTAGACACCCCAAGCTATTTGCTGAGAGGCATGTTGAGTCCATGGAATATTTTATATTTTGCCACAAGTTGCGGGAAAATTACAAACTTTTTTTTTTTTTTTTTTTTTTTCACAAAGTTGTCACTAAATGATATATTGCTCACGCATGCCATGGGCATATGTGAAATGACACCCCAAAATAAATTCTGCTGCTTCTCCTGAGTACGGGGATACCACATATGTGGGACTTTTTGGGAGCCTAGCCGCGTACGGGGCCCCGAAAACCAAGCACCGCCTTCAGGCTTTCTAAGGGCGTTACAGTTTTGAAGGCCATAAAATGCCAAGATGGCACAAACCCCCCCCAAATGACCCCATTTTGGAAAGTAGACACCCCTAAATTTAGGGGTACACTAGTGAGACTAGGTAATAAATGGCGGGTGCCCTGAAACTATAAAAAAATAACTAACCAACCAGCGTCACCTGTAACAGTTATATGGTGATCACTGGTGAAAGGGTTAACTAGGGGGCAATCAGGGGGCTTTATGCGGTAGTATATGGGGGTCCCTGGCGCTATAAAAAGCTGCGGCGAACCTAAATACCTACTTGCCTAACTAGCGTCACCTGTGACACTAATACAGCGATCAGAAAAACGATCGCTTATTAGGCTGGGTTCACACTGGAGCGATGCGGGAACGCCACGAATGCGCGGCGGGTTCCCGCATCGCATGCCTCCCGGCGGCAGTTCACACTGCCCTATGCGAACTGCTGGGAGTGTCAGTGAAATGTTACTGACACCCCCAGATCAGTTCGCATATCGCAGTGCGATCTGCAAACTCGGATCGCATGGTGTGAACACCCATGCGATCCGATTCTGCTGCGGGCCAAAAAAAGGGTCCCGTGCGAATTTGCGGCGGGTGCGGCGGGTGTGGCGGGTGCGGCGAATGGCTGAACTCGAATCGCACAGAGATCGGATGTGATTTGCACTGCAGTGCGAATCACATCCGTTCTCAAACCGCTGCAATCTGAACCCAGCCTTAGTGACACTGGCGACGGGGGGTGATCACGGGGTTAAACCTTTATTGGGGGGGTTAGGGGGGTACCTTAGAACTAAAGGGGGCTAACCCTAACTGCCCTAACAGTTATTAGTCACAAATGACACCCGCCGGGTGATCAGGGGGTTAAACCTTTATTAGGTAATAAATGGCGGGTGCCCTGAAACTATAAAAAAATAACTAACCAACCAGCGTCACCTGTAACAGTTATATGGTGATCACTGGTGAAAGGGTTAACTAGGGGGCAATCAGGGGGCTTTATGCGGTAGTATATGGGGGTCCCTGGCGCTATAAAAAGCTGCGGCGAACCTAAATACCTACCTGCCTAACTAGCGTCACCTGGGACACTAATACGGCGATCAGAAAAATGATCGCTTATTAGGCTGGGTTCACACTGGAGCGATGCGGAAACGCCGCGAATCCGCGGCGGGTTCCCGCATCGCATGCCTCCCGGCGGCAGTTCACACTGCCCTATGCGAACTGCTGGGAGTGTCAGTGAAATGTTACTGACACCCCCAGATCAGTTCGCATATCGCAGTGCGATCTGCAAACTCGGATCGCATGGTGTGAACACCCATGCGATCCGATTCTGCTGCGGGCCAAAAAAAGGGTCCCGTGCGAATTTGCGGCGGGTGCGGCGGGTGTGGCGGGTGCGGCGGGTGCGGCGAATGGCTGAACTCGAATCGCACAGAGATCGGATGTGATTTGCACTGCAGTGCGGTGCGAATCACATTCGTTCTCATAAACCGCTGCAATGTGAACCCAGCCTTAGTGACACTGGCGACGGGGGGTGATCACGGGGTTAAACCTTTATTGGGGGGGTTAGGGGGGTACATTAGAACTAAAGGGGGCTAACTCTAACTGCCCTAACAGTTATTACAGTCACAAATGACACCAATGCAAAAAAAAAAAAAAAAAAAAAAAAAATGACATTGGTGTCACTGTGACTGGGGGGCAGGGGTAATTGGGGGGGTGATCGGGGGGTAAAGGGGGGGTGTGAGTGTGCCTGGCATGTTCTACTGTGTGTGGGATGTGTTGGTGCAACTCACTGATCCGCTCTCCTCCGTGTCGGAACGAAAAATACCGACACGGAGGAGAGAATACATCACTTCCTCTCCTGTGTTTACATTACAGGAGAGGAAGTGATGTCACCGGGGATTTCTATTCGTCGGGAGCGATCGCGAGGGGGTGGCCATGAATGAATGGCCGTCCCCTCGTCCGGGATCGCTCCCGAACGAAAACCGACCGCCGCAGGCACCGGGCGGGGGCCCGATCGGGCCCCCGACCCGCGGGAGGCAAATCACGTACATGTACGTGCTTATGCCTGCCCGTGCCATTCTGCCGACGTACATCGGCGTTAGGCGGTCGGCAAGTGGTTAAATAGCAATATATGGCATTTGCCTAAGACTATAGCGTGGATACTGTGTTTATTTGGTTTATCCTAGAATACACCCCCGTGCTGTGGCTTTCAGCACTTTATTGTAATATGAAGTTAAAATGCAATGAGAAGATTATACTGTACAGTGCCTTGAAAAAGTATTCATGCCCCTTCAAATTTTCCACATTTTGTCATGTTACAACCAAAAATGTAATTGTATTTTATTGGGTTTTTATGTGATAGACCAACACAAAGTGGTACATAATTGTGAAGTGGAAGGAAAATGATAAATGGTTTTCCAAATTGTTTTACCAATAAATATCTGAAAAGTGTGGTGTGTATTTGTATTTAGTCCCTCTTACTCTGATACCCCTAACTAAAATCTAGTGGAACCAATTGCGTTCAGAAGTGGCCTAATTGGTAAATAGAGTCCGCCTGTGTGTAATTTAATCTCAGTATAAATACAGCTGTTCTGTTAAGCCCTCAGAGATTTGTTAGAGAACCTTAGTGAACAAAGTGAACAAACCTATGAAGGCCAACATATCAGAAGGGAACATACCAGACAGCTCAGGGATGAAATTGTGGAGAAGTTTAAAGCAGGGTTAGGTTATCAAAAAAAATATCCCCAGCTTTGAACATCTCACAGAGCACTGTTCAATCCATCATCTGAAAATGGAAAGAGTATGGCACAACTGCAAACCTACCAAGACACGGCTGTCCACCTAAACTGACAGGCTGGGCAAGGAGAGCATTAATCAGAGAAACAGCCAAGAGGCACATGGTAACTCTGGAGGGGCTGCAGAGATCCACAGCTCATATAGGACAATTGTTAGTCGTGCACTTCACAAATCTGGACTTTATAGAAGAGTGGCAAGAAGAAAGCCATTGTTAAAATAATGCCATAAGAAGTCACGTTTGCAGTTTGCGAGAATCCATGTGGAAGAAGGTGTTATACAAAAGGACGCGGGTATGAAATGGGTACTGGTTGTGTCTCAGTTCCAATAAGTACATACACCACAACTATCTATAGCCCATGGGACTTTTATCGAGTCACAAAACTGAGGTAAAATATAAGAAAATATATTACGCTGATAGGCTGCATTTGATGGGCGCTGGTGAGGCTGCATTTGATGGGCTCTTTATTAAAAAGGTGGGATTTACATGGGCAGGGAAAAGTGGGCGGAGTCAGCCAAGGGGGGGGGGGGCAAAATGAGTGTGTCACCAGCCCTGCTCTTAATATATGCAATTCAATTTTATTGCTAGAATAATTTTTTCCCTTATGGACGTGAGTGGGGCCTCATGTCTATGTTATGCCTAAGGCCTCACAAAGCCTAGAGCCGCCTCTGACCAAGGGCATGAAGTGATGGTAACACCTTCTCTTTCAATATAGAGTGGTACATCTGGGAATTCATGATACCATCAATGAAACGCAGCTCCCCAGCAGCACTCATGCAGCCCCACAGAAGGACATTGCCATAACCATATTTTACTGCAGGCACCATGCATCTTTGTACTACTCACCTTTGTGACGCCATACAGTTTTGAAAGCATCAGTTCCAAAAACATCTATCTTGGTTTTATCACTCCAGAGTGGAGAGTCCCAGTAGTCTTCTTCCGTTTTAGCATGGGCCCTGGCAAATTCTAGGCAGGCTTTTTTGTGCATGGACAACGAGGCAGTATACCCTCCTGGGGCCAGGTTAGGGGCAGCACAACGACTGCATCACACCGCCTGTGCAGGGCACTGCCTCTGCACGTTATTCCAAAAGTTCTTTGGTGTGGGCTTTTTTGAGACGAGTGCATCAGAACGCACCGCTGATATCTGCAACATGTCTCAAGCGTATCTCACATGGCCAAAATATCAGCTGCTTGGGCAACACATGCTTGACCAGACATATGTTGACCTGCCATGCAGCTCGTTGGCAAGTGTACCTTAAAGACCCACACCAAAGAACAAAGCGGACCTCTCCTTACTCCTCATCAGCTGGGATCTCCAACCCCACTAGACCTTCAGTCCTCTTTGAAATCTGCACTGAGAGGAATGAAGGTGTAGAATTAGGTGTGTCACAGCCAAGTACTTGCGGGCACCCTGATAGCAGTACACTGATGTCCAATTGTACCAGGTAAATTTCCCTGCCCCAGCTGCTGGACCGTCGAAAGAAGTTCACTCCCAGCCATCCACATGCCTAGCAGTTGAATGCTAGCTTGGCTAAATTGCTAGCACTTCAGCTGCTGCCTTTTAAGTTCTTAGACTCTGCCCCCTTCCGTGAGTTTGTGCAATGTGCGGTTCCTCAGTGGCAGGTCCCCAAACGCCGCTTTTTCTCACAGAAGGCGATTCCGGCTCTCTACTGGCATGTGAAAGGCAATGTCCATGCTCGCGGTACAGGGCGGTCAGCGGTAAGGTGCATATTACCGCTGACTCATGGTCCATGAACAGGGACATTACCTATCTTTCGCGGCCCATTGGGTCACTCTTCTGGCAGCTGGGAAGGATGCAGGACTAGGCGCAGTAGTGTTGGAGGTTGTTCCGCCACCACGCCTCCAAAGGATCCTTGTATTATTCGGATCAAGGAGAGGGACCATTACTGGCTGGCCACTCTCCTTGATTCATGGTACAAGGGTAAGGTTGCGGACCTCATCTTGCCATTGCAGAGGGAGCAGAGGATGAGACATCTCTGGGAGGCCTTGCAGAAAGGTCTGTGCAACACGTTCCCAGAGACTGATAATTTAATGCCAATGCTCGGCTGGCTGAGCTCCAAAAGGAGTTGAACCTGCCCAAGAACCGCCTTATATGTGACATGCCCACCAAGTGGAACTCAACGTTGGCCATGTGGCAGCAGCTGCACACACAGCATAGGGCCATCAATGAGTACCTGTGCGACTACGGCACCATGACAGGGTCAGGGGGGCTCGGTTTTATTTCACCACGCCGGTGGGGCATGATCAGGGATGTATGCACTGTCCTGTCACCATTTGAGGAGGCCACGAGGCTGGTGAGCAGTGACGGTGCATGCATCAGTGGCACTGTACCTCTTGTCCACCTGTTGGAGCATACACTGCGTGGAATAATGGACAGGGCACTTGAGGCAGAACAGAGGCAGGAAGAGGAGGACTTCCTTACCTCTCAAGGCCCCCTTTATCCAGACAGTGTTCCTGCTGTCCCACCCATCACACAGGATGAGGAGGAGGAGGAGGCTTGTGTCAGCATGGAAGTAGAGCCTGGCACTCAGCATCAGCAGTCTTTTAGGGAGGATTTACAGTCCCAAGAAACACGTGGACTTTTATGTGGCTGGGAGGAGGTAGCTGCAGGTCATGTTGTCCTTAGTGACCCAGAGGACTCCGGACTGAATGCCTTAGCTAACCTACGCTACATGGCCTCCCTGATCCTGCAAAGCCTGCGGAAGGATCCTCGTATTCTTCGGATCAAGGAGAGGGACCATTACTGGCTGGCTACTCTCCTTGATCCACGGTACAAGCGTAAGGTTGCGGACCTCATCTTGCCGTCACAGAGGGAGCAGAGGATGAGACAGCTCCAGGAGGCCTTGCAGAAAGGTCTGTGCAACGCGTTCCCAGAGACTGGGAGGTTACAAACTCCTGGTCCTGGACAACGTGTTGCTGAGGCTTTGGTCAGTCACAGAAGGAGCGGTGGAGAAGGTAGCCGTCTGACCGATGCGTTCAGACAATTTTTTAGTCCGCAGCCCCAAGGTATGATCGGTTCCAGCAACCATCGCCAGCGTCTGATTTACATGGTGCAGGAATACCTAGGGGCAAGGTCAGACTTGGACACCTTTCCCACCGAAAATCCTCTGGCTTACTGGGTCTTGAGGATGGATCACTGGCCAGAGCATGCACAGTATGCAATTGAGCTACTGGCCTGTCCTGCATCCAGCGTTCTTTCGAAACGCACCTTCAGTGCTGCTGGAGGCTTTGTAACCAATCACAGGGTGTGCCTGTACACCGACTCGGTTGATCGACTGACCTTCATAAAGATTAATCAGTCTTGGATCACCACTAGCTACCAAGCACCTGAAACTGATGTAACCGAATAATTTTTTTTGAAATGTTACATCCCTTCAAGACGGCCTATGCTGATGCTGAGTGACTGTCCTGTTATGTTGACTGACTATCCTCTTCCTCCTCAATGATCCTGCTGATAGCTTGGAAGAACATTTTTAGTTCTGGGTGACGCCACCAGTGGCTAAGGCCCAATTTTTCAGCCCCTGTTTAACAGGGGTATGTAATAAAAATTTTTGATGCAACGCTTTGCAGCAGGGCTCATTCCTGCACTCCAACTAGAGTATCTGGGAGAGGTTGCAGTGTCGTGGCAGCAGCACCAGTGCCTAAGGCCCAATTTTTCAGCCCCTGTTTAACAATTCTTGATATAATATTTCACAGCAGGGCCGGGTTCCTGCGCCCACTGAGAGTAACTGTGAGAACTTATAGTGTTGTAGCACCAGCACCACCGCCACCACAACCACCAAAAGCCCAATTTTTCTACCACTGTTCAACAATGGCATGTAATTATAATTCTTGATACAATCATTCACAGCAGGGTGCTCCAGCACCCACCAAGAGTCACTTTGAGGGCTTACAGTGTTGTGGCAACACCAACACCATAGGCCCACATTTCTGCAGAGCATATAGGGCAGGCCCCTACTTTCAAACATCCAACTTACAAACGTCTCCTACTTGCAAATGGAAGGAGACAACAGGAAGTGAGATAAAAAAAAAGACGGACGGCCCAAAAAATTATACAGGGGTGATAACCCTTCCCTTTGTTTTCCAAAAATCTTAAAAATAGATTTTTTTTACTGGAGCTAGACTTTAAAAATGTACCAGTTCAAAATTACAAACAGATTCTACTTTACACAACAAATCTACACAGTCCCTATCTTGTTTGCACCACTTGTATACTGCTGTTCTGAGTATATAGGGCCTGGGGGCCCCACGCCTTTCCTTTTTTTCTAATTTGGGTACGGGGTTCCCCACACACAATCACACCAAAATCTGACGGATTTGAACGTGATGACGTACGACTGGACTAGAATAAGGAAGTTCATAGCCAGTAGCCAATAGCTGCCCTAGCGTCGGTTTTCGTTTTACAGACGAGCGGATTTCTCCATAGGAACTGGGTCCGGCGGAGTTCCGATGGAAAAATTTGAAACATGTTCTGTTTCTAAAGTCCATCAGATTTTTGGACAGCAAAGGTCCGATGGAGCCCACACACGATCGAATTGTCCGACGGATTCGTTCCGTCGCACGTTTGCAGTCGAAAAGTCCGGTCGTGTGTAAGCGGCATAAATCTGCAAGTTCATCTAACACTACCCTCTGGCCTGATTGACAATGCTGCTGTCCAAGGGTGTCTCCTTTTCTTCTCCATCCAGCATGGAGACACCCTAATAAAGGAGGTGTGTTACTGACCAGATCACCAGGTGAAAAATAGAAAACAATAGCAGACACCACATCTAATGATTGGTAAGCTGCAATGTATATAATTTTTAATTTTTTTTTGTTTAATACCACTTTAATTTTAAAGCAATTGAGAAATAGAAAAGTTTGGACATCTGTATAATAAAGTCATAAACTAACATAACGTTCATTCTCTGACACTTTAGCTCACTTTCAGTAATCATGGCTAAAGCAGAAGGATCTTTTAATGTCTTTGTATCTTAATCCAAATAAACCTACCACCCACCACAATAATGACGGGAACCCAACCTCCATTATCATTAATCCTAGCAGAAATACAAGACTATCCGACTGACCGAGCTCAACAAACATGATATATATACCTGCAATCAAAGCTCTTATTCCCTCGAGGAGCTACTTATACTGTAACATAATACGGAGTCCTAATGTCAGCCATTGTGAGTCATTAGAAGTGGCACTTGCTGAACCAATCCCATTCCTGGGAATAACAATGTAACAAACCATCATACAAAATAAATGGCTTGTAAGGGTAGAGAGCTGATTACTGCCTATCCAGCATTCTCTACAAAGCATCAGTAAAACATAATGTCTTGTTTCTGTAATCATGGCCATTCATTGTAATCACTGGCTACACTGCTTCTAAGGGCACACAGTAAAAAGAATACTAAATTGTATGCAGAAGCAGTTATAGATGAATACAGGTGGACATAGGACATACTGTGTATGGTGCACATAGGACCTGCCTTCCGGTATCCAATTAGTGGAAAATTGAACCAATGAAAACATTTGAATGTATATACAGTGGCAAGAAAAAGTATGTGAATCCAGTGGAATTAATTGGTTTTCTGCAGTAATGTGGCAAAAAATGTCATCTGATTAGTGGCGGCAGTATTTTGGGGGTGGCAAACAAACCTGCCCCCCTCACTCACACATAGGACACACAGAGGACCCGCTCGTTGGGGATATTGGGCTCTGCTAGGAGGACAGTGGCCCGTGCAAGTTCTGTGGAGCTGGGAAGGGGCAGTTTAGGAGGCCAATGCTACTCCTTGCTCCAGCTTGCCAAGGGGCCATTGCTTCTCCTCGAGGCTGAAGAGGAAGTGGGTCCTGAGAACCGGTTGGCCGGGAGTCCTAAGACTCCCTGGCCAGTTGGGTCTCAGGACCCGCTTACTGATTGGCCGGGAGTTCAATTAATGAAATTAATTTGGAGGTGTGGTTAGAGTTACTTTGATTTAATAAAAGACACTTAAACATTTTAAGATTGCTGTTGATAAGAAGCATCAGGTGATGTGAACCATGTCTCGTAAAAAGGAGCTCTTATGAAGACATAAGATTAAGAGTAGTTGATCTGCAGAAGGCTGGAAAGTCATACAAAGCAAATTCAAAGTGTTTAGGCATCCATCAGTTGACAGTTGGACAAACTATCTATAAATGGAAACCATTTAGCACTGTGGCTACTCTTCCTAGAAGTGGGTACCCAGCCAAGTTGACTCCCAAGGCACAACACAGAATCCTCAATCAGGTAAAGAAGAAACCAGGAGTAACAGCTAAAGGCTTGAAGACATCACTGGAACTGGCAAACATCCCTGTTTATGAGTCTACCATACATAATTCTTTGAACTGGCAGGGTGTCCATGGCAGAACACCATAGAGGAAGCTCCTGCTCTCCAAAAAAAAAAAAAAAAACAATGCCGTGTGCCTGAAGTTAGCCAAAGAGAACCTTTGCAAACCACAATGCTGCTGGGAAAATGTTTTGTGGCCTGACGAAGCAAAAGTTGAATTGTTTAGGAAGAATTCTCAACAATATGCCGCAAAAAGGCACAGCTTACCAACATCAGTAGTATGGTGGAGGGAACCTCTTTACTGTACTGGAATGCTTTTAATAATTTTCAGGTCTTGGGTAAACCCTGGTTCAACCAATTCATTGGAGGTCAGTGGGAAAAATGCTACTTTTATTGGTGGCCAGTGGGAAGAATGCCCCCCTTAGCTAAAAATATCATTGGCATCATGCACCTCTCTCTGCCACGTGATGCTTGCACCAGAAATATGCTGGCTTATCAAATACGAGGTCATTTAGACACAGCTAAAAGAAAACTTAGTAGCCTTTGGAAGTCCCTGGGGTCCCACTAAATTCTAGATGAGAATGGTTGTTTTTAAGGCTAGTAGGCAGTATTTTGCCACTCTGTCTTCTCCTGCTGCATTCTCAAAAACATTAAATAAATGAAAATTTTGAAATGTGTCATGAAACTTAATTGCAATGGCTGTGACAAGTGTACAGGTCCAGGAACTAAAGTACAAAGATTTTATGCTAAAGTCCCTGAGATACAAATATCTTAAAAGACACCAACTGATACCAAAAACTGGAATATCAGTTTTGGGTAGGCTGATCTTTTAAACCCAAATCCACCAAAAACTTTAAGCTTATGATAGACTTGTCTGGGGAAAAGTTTGCATTTGTTGTTTGTGACCTTGTTTGAGAAAAAAATGTCTCATTAAAGTCTATGTCCACATTGAAATGATTTCTCAATCACTTCCTGCTCTGACAAATCAAAAACACTTCCCATGCTGCCAAAATACAAAATAAAATGCTTTGGCTGAAGTTGGGTATTAAGGATAAATTATGGATGTAGTAGCCAGGATATACTTTGTGGGTGGAAAAGCTTATCGGAAAATTGAGTAATCAACATGGATTGCATTTCTTTTTCACTAGCACTGAATGTAATATTTTGTCTTTTACAGGATTGTTCCAGGGACTTTCTGTCATGAAACAATCTTACCTGAAAAATGTAATTAACACAAAAGTCACACGCATATCTAATAGCAATTACTCTGAGTTGAGAGGCCGCAGTGCAGCTCCCCCCACCCATTGTCCTACCAGAAGTGTAGGCCCCACTCAACAGCAAAACTGCTTCTTCCACAATCACCAATAAGAACCATGGACAACTCATGTTACATAGTTGGTAAGGTTGAATAAAGACACCAGTCCATCCAGGTGTGCGTCTGTTTTCCATATCAACGTACATTGTGTCCACTAAGAAACACATCGTAAATGTTTTGAAATGATCTACACTCTGCGCTGACACTACCAATTATGGAAGGGAGCTCCACATCCTTACCGCTCCACAGTAAAGAAACCCTTATGCAGTTTAAGAATGAACCGTTTCTTGTCCAACTTCATTGTGTGGCCACATCTCTTCTTTAGAGACCCAAGATTAAAAAAATGTCCTCCCACTTAGGGATTTGTATATTGTTAGCATATGCCTTCTTATGCGTCTAAAGTTTAATGCTTGTAGTCGTTCCTCCTAACTGAGGTCCTCCAACTCTCAGTATAAACCTGCAAAAATACACCTGCATAGATGTACTTAGGATCTTGATTTTAGCTAGCAGTGTGGTGGTTTAAGGACTCATAAATACCAGGTTAATACACCAGCACGTGCACTTTATACTCCTTCCATGAAAGGTCATCACCCTCCACCCCATGTAGGGCTCTCCAGCTTGTAGAAGTAATAATTCTCAGCGCGGGTAATTTGAAACAAATAAAAGCTTCACCGTGCATCTACACAAACGTTCAACAGGGACAAGTGTTTGTCAGGTGACCAAAGGAAGCTTCACCCACTGCTCGTGCATTTTAATTGTGTGATGGGGCAATTACTTGAGAATTTATTTTGCATATGTATATGTTAAACACATGTTTTAGGTTTGAGTATATTTTCACAGGGAATGTTGGAAATTCCAAACAACAAGAACTTTTCTTCTATACAACACAAAGTTGTGATTACTGGAACACAATCCAGTCTGTCCTTACATGACCCAGCCAATAGACATGCAGGTGAATGGAAGAGAATGCCAACATTTTACATTATCTGGATCCTGTTCTGTACTTCACACAGCTGATTTGTTGAATGGGGATCTCTCATTTCATTATTAAATCAAACAGGGAGTAATAAAATCTATTTATTCAACAGCTAAACTGACTGGAACCATTTGAACGAATGATAAATTAAATATAACAAAAAGCAATGTTCCAGAAAAAACAAATATATATATATATCCCTGTACAAATACACTATAGACTGGTGACTGACATGGTACATGAGGAAGCCAGTCTTCCTTATCAGGGGTAAAATATATGAATGGAAGGAAATACAATTCACAACAACAAAAAGCAATTTAAGGTGCACAAACAGTTCATACAACTTGGTAGGAACACTCACACTAGCCGTAGACAGCACATTGTCATGTATTGTGTATCAATAAACTTTTGTAAATTTTTTTTACACGATTGATTCTATACTTGAATTTACCTTCATTATATTGTACCGAAATAGTCCATTTGCCCTCTAGTTTCTTGGTGAGCACTTGGTTGGGGACCACGCTCCCAACCCCCTTATCTCTTGGTATACTGTAATGCCGCGTACACACGATCAGAGTTTCCGACGGGAAATGTTCGACGTGAGCTTGTTGTCAGAAAGTCCGACCGTGTGTATGCTCCATTAAACATTTGCTGTCGGAATTTCCGCACACAAATGTTTGAGAGCAGGTTCTCAAATTTTCCGACAACTTCACTTGTTGTCGGAAAGTCCAATTGTGTGTACTCAAGTCCATCGCACAAAAGCTCAAGCATGCTCGGCGTCAAGCAGAAGGAGCCGCACTGGCTATTGAACTTCCTTTTTCTCGGCTCGTTGTACGTCTTGTACGTCACCTCGTTCTTACGTTTGGAATTTCTGACATTTGTATGACCGTGTGTATGCAAGACAAGTTTGAGCCAACATCCTTCGGACATTGCACATCATCCTCACTGGCATTAGTTCTGATTGGTATTGATATTTATTGTACTTTTGGACTTCTGGCATATCAGTACACAGAATATATACCGTATTTTGCTTTACGTAGTAATATGTACTTTTTGCGGTCACTTTTCATCAGTCCTTCTTGATATTCCAGTGCCCGCCCAGGGAGCATCCTATGCATCCTCCACACTTAAGCGTTAAAGGATAAGTTCATCTTTTTGAAAAAAATAACAAATGCGCATAGTTTGCAAGAAAAAAAAAAGAAGTGCATTTTTTATTTTTATCTAAGGAGGCTGGAAAACATTGCACAAGTGTTCAGTGGTGCAATTCCAGACTCCTGCAAACAAGCCCTGCAGATTTCAGCCAGTACCAGGGCTTGTGAATGAACTATGAGGCCGCTCACCAGTGTCCTCACAGTCTATTCAATACTACAAGCCACCAGCTGCAAAGTACTTGTAGTTCAACTCATTCATAGGAAACTGTGAATGAATGACATGGCCATGTGGGCGAAGCCTCGCATGGTCGCGTTATTTTCAAATTGTGACAGCAGGCACTGGGAGGAGAAGCTGCAGCTACTGAAACATGTTACATGCTTCACCCTAAATATGGGTGGAACATGTACCATGTTCCAACAGGTGGCCTTATCCTTAAAGCCCCATACACACTATCAGATTTTCTGCTGATTTTGCATTCAGATTTACCAAAACCATATAATATAAGGTCAAACCTTAGGAGTTTCAGTTTGTATGCAATCAGGCTGGCCCTTGCACTACATGGTTTTGGTAAATCTGAAGACAAAAATCAGCAGAAAATCTGATTGTGTGTATGGGGCTTTATGCCCCTTTCACACATGCGGACCTTTCATTTCATCAGTTCAGTCACATCAAAACAATGAAATATTAATCTGTGCTCATCAGTTTTTCTTTACATCCACTACCAATGCAAAAACTGATGAAAAACTGACCATGTGTCAGTTTACATCTGTTTTTCGTCCGTCCAATCATCCATTTACATCAGTTTTTTGTCTGTCAACGAATGGGTGAAAAATGGACAAACAGACAGCATGTGTGAAAGGGACCTTAAGGTGTGACCCACATGACTGATTTCATTGATATTATGATATATGTATTTTCATACTCTCAATGTAAAATTATACATGTGTTTTGTTTTGTATAGCCACCGTTGCAGTTTTCTTCAGGAGTTCTGAAGAAGCTCCAATGAGAAACGCGTTGACCCATGAGGAATGATATAGGTACCCGTAATGAGGCAATGTAACCCTCTAACATATGTTTACTATATATGTGGATATTTTGTAGTTGGAATCTGTAACACACAGCAACACAACTGCTTTGTTGCGGTTTTTCTATCTTTTACTGTGTGTGTTTTTTTTTAACCTGTATGTTAAAAACATGTATTATATAACTTTTGTGCTCTCCTTTTCTTGCCAGTAAAGTCCAATATGCTAGGTTTTTCTTTTGCTTCTATATGTGTAATCTGGATGTGGCATTGAGTGTTATTATACTAAGAGACTAATCAGGAATTATTTATTGCTCTGACACGCTAACATTAGGTGAAAAACTGATTGTCTGCTTTGTGTAAATAAACATTATTGTCTGCCATTAAACAGTCCTTGGGGTAGAGTTCTAGAAGAAGATAAGAGACTCTGGAGAAGTCCTGGAGGTGAGCATGGGAGGAGGAGACATGGCACCTAGAGATCAGGGGGTCTTTATAGGCGCACAGAAGACAGTTTGGGTGATATTTTGCAACAAGATTAGTGAAGTAGCCAGAGAGTGTGAGGAAACGGGGGTCCTGGTACAGGTGGGTATGTGGGCATCTGGGAAGTTTGGTAACCTCCTCTGTAGTAACAGGGTCAAAAGAGGAAAGCATTGAATGTGGGGGTATACAGGGTATGTTAGGTGAGGGAGATATCTGCACAATGGAGATGTCCCCATGAATGGCATCAATATGGTTTTTGAAAAGACGGCAATATCTTCAGCAGTGAACCAGAGAGATAAAGATAGAGAAGAGACAATGAAATAGGTGTGTAGGAGAGCCTGGCACCAGGAATTGTATTTTAGGAAGGCGTCAGTAGAAAAATATAGAGGAAAAAAGGTTAAGCCCCGTACACACAGTCAGAATATCATACAAAAAATATCGCTTTCGAAGTGATCGTACGACAACCTGATTGTTAGTACAGCTCTCGTCCGAAACTTTCTGCAGGGCACGAACATGAAAATTTTTCTCAACACAGTACAATACCAGGTTGTATGATTTTCAGTTAATCAGTACAGTTTTCGCCCCAAAAATGCAATATAAATTCATTACGTCACTTACAAATTTTTATTCTGTCACACAAGAATATTCTTACTTTAGTAGCCCATTTGTTTTCAATATGGAGACTAACATGCAAAACAAATGGAAAAAAAAGGACGACCATTCACCCGATAATCTCATGGTGTGTACTAGGCTTTAGAGTAGTGAAGGTTTCTACTGCTAATCTTTTGCTGTTTGGAGGAATAGATAATTCAAGACTAATAAAGTTGTGATCAACGAGAGCATAGAGGGTGTTGTAGAGGTTACAAGGTCATGGGCGTTACCATCGGAGTGAGACACATGCACGACACATACATGTTATTATGGGGCTATTGTACAACCTGGAAGAGACAGCCGGCCCCCCTGGTGAAGTCAGCAGGGTGGGTTGGATATGCTGCATGAAAGAGACCGTTACCTGGATGCACAGGCTTGTATGCTTTTAGGGTACAAGTAAATGGGTATGGGGGGAGTTGAGTTCCCCTTTAATATAAAGGGAGGGGGGTTGAGTTCCCCATCAACATACAGAGAACATTCAGGATTCTCACATTATACATTTTAGTTGCTTTAAAATGCTACGTCCATCATACAGAGCATCTGGAAAGTATTCACAGCTCTTCAATTTCTCCACCTTGTGTTATGTTGCAGACTTATTCCAAAATGGTTTCAATTTATTATTTTCCTCAAAATTCTACAAATCATACCCCATAATGACAACGTGAAAGAAGTTTGTTTGAAACCTTTGCAAATTTATTAGAAATAAAAAAGGGAAACAATCATGTACATAAGTATTCACAGCCTTTGCCATGACACTCAAAATTGAGCTCATCCCGTTTTCACTGATCATCTTCAAGACGTTTCTACAACTTACTTACCTACAACTCAGTTGATTGGACATGATTTGGAAAGGCACACACCTGTCTATATAAGGTCCCACAGTTAACAGTGCATGTCAGAGCACAAACCAAGCCGTAAAGTCCAAGGAATTGTCTGTATATCTCCCAGACAGGACTGTATTGAGGCACAGAAAAAGTTCTGCAGCATTGAAGGTCCCAATGAGCACAGTGGCCTCCATCATCTGTAAATGGAACCACCAGGACTCTTCCTAAAGCGGGCCACCCAGCCAAACTGAGCGATCGGGGAGAAGGGCCTTAGGTAACTCCAGCACTTCTCTGTGGAAACCTTCCAGAAGAACAACCATCTCTGCAGCATTCCACCAATCAGGTCTATATGGTAGAATGGCCAGATGGAAGCCACTTCTCAGTAAAAGGCACATGACAGGACTGTCAGACCATGAGAAACAAAATTATCTGGTCTGATAAAACAAAGATTGAACTCTCTGGCCTGAATGGCAAGCATCATGTCTGGAGGAAGCCAGGCACCACTCATCACCTGGCCAATACCATCCCTACAGTGAAGCATGGTGGTGGCAGCATCATGCTGTGGGGGTGTTTTTCAGCAGAAGGAACTGGGAGTCTAGTCAGAATCTAGGGAAAGATGAATGCAGCAATGCACAAAGACATCCTTGATGAAAACCTGCACCAGCACGCTCTGCACCGCAGACTGGGGTGAAGGTTCATCTTCCAACAGGACAACAACGCTAAGCACACAGCCAAGATAAAAGAGTTTCTATGGGACAACTCTGTGAATGTCCTTGAGTGGCCCAGCCAGAGCCCAGTTCTGAACCCGATTGAACATCTCTGAAGAGAGCTGAAAAGGGCTGGGCACCGACACTCCCCATCCAACCTGATGAAGCTAGAGAGGTCCTGCAAATAAGAATGGGAGAAACTGAACAAAAATAGGTGTGCCAATCTTGTAGCATCATACTCAAAAAGACAAAGTATTAAGCAAAGGCTGTGAATACTTATGCACATGGGATTTTTTTTCGTTTTTTATTTTGAATACATTTTCAAGGATTTCAAACAAACTTCTTCCACATTGTCATTATGGGGTATTGTTTGTAGAATTTTGAGAAAAATCTTGAATTCAATCCATTTTGGAGTAACATAACAAAATTTAGAAAAATTGAAGCGCTGTGAATATTTTCCGGACGCACCGTACCATCTGTTGCAATACTTGCACGATGTAGGGAAACCCTCACTTATTACTGCATGTATGAACTGCCAATAAACGTTTTTGTCACACCACTTACTACTTGGTGTATATCCCAGTGGGATACCATAGTACAGCCACTGTGAAACTTCAGTAAGTGAGCCCGATTTGAAGCAGTAAGATAACCTGGTGCAGTCCCTTTTCTACAGGGAAAAAGTAAAAATTTGCAGAGATCAGTGAAAATCATGTCACAAAAACATTTCATCATCAATTCAGATGGATGTCACTCCAGTCTTGGGAATGTCAAAACAAATACAGATGGAGCCAAAGGCTGCTTCATATGAGGGTTTGGCTCTAGTGCCGGTAGTGCCATTCATCTGGCATCATTGCAGCATATCATTTTAGCTCTTTGTTTTCTTCCTGAACTGCAAGTGTTTTCAATTACAGAAAAGCACAGCACTGAACCTTGCCTCCAACCAGTAATTGTAAACTCCACTTGCATTTAAAAATAACAACAGTAAGAGAAATGTGCCTTTTTATTCTTATCTTCTATGGCCTAGAGTAGTGAGTTTGGAGGAAGTTTTGGAAAACCCTTATGGTGCCCCAAGATAGGTTATGTCATCTGTTTACTTCTCGTCATGCATTCCAGTTATTTTACTTAAGAATACTCCAGTGTGACGTGAGAACGCAACATCTCGCATTGTTTTCAGACAATTTGTATTTTTTTTTTCTTTACACCAGGTCCCATCAGGATGTCCCAGGACATTAGATATTTCACAGGCAAAATATTTGAACCTTCATGGACAAATGGTTTCCATATGTGGAAATATCTCTGCAGTCTTGCACAAGTGACAAATGGTTATGGCGTTGCTCAATGATACTCAGTTAACATGTATGATTGCAGCTGGAACCTGACGTAAGTATATTTACAATCTCTTCTTGTTCCTAACTGGGATAGAGGTGAAGAGCAGCTCAACTTAAAACTCAAGTTGCCTTCAAAATTGGTGCTAGGTATGGTTGTCACCAATAGTATGACTTATGCCGCGTACAAACGACCGGACTTTCCGTCAGAATAGGTCCAACGGGATCAGTCCGTCGGACAATACAATCGTGTGTGTGTGCTAGTCCGATTGTTTTTTTGGGAAAAAAAAACGACGGACCTAGAAATAAAACATGTTTCAAATCTATCCAACGGACTCAATTCTGACGGTCTAAAAATCTGGAAAACCGTTCGTCTGCGTGGTAGTCCGACGGACCAAATACGACGCAAGGACAGCTATTGGCTACTGGCTATTGAACTTCCTTGTTTAGTCCCGTCTTACGTCATCACATTCAAACCGAACGGACTTTCGAATGGACCTAGTCCATTCGTGTGTGTGGCCAAGTCCGTTCGTTCGAAAAAGTCAGTCGGACCTCCGCCGAAAGTACATCGGGAAGACCTAGTGCGTCGAAAAGTCCGGTCGTGTGTACGCAGCATTATATGTATGGTCGTCACCAATAGTATGACTTACTCTGATCTCAAGGTAGAGGTCCACTCACATTTTTCACTCCTCAACATGCAGCACTAATGTGCATCCATAAAATTAATTGGCAATTTACTATTTTTTTTTCTGTTTACTTACCCGATTTAATCTAATTTCACTTCCTCCTTAAGCGGCCGCATACGTAATTTCCGGTTATGCATTGGCTCCTGAGAGATTTGGTCAGCTTGGCATGGCACTGCTCCCGTAACATTTAACATTGGTGTCTATGGAAATCCTTGATTAGCGTGGCATGGCACAGCTCCAGTAACATTTAACATTGACGTCTATGGAAAATCTCGGTCAGCTTGGCATGGCAAGATTGCACTGCACATGCGTGAGATCGGCAGGTGCATGCTGGGTAGCCAGCATGCATGGAATCCAGGAAGGAGGACACTGTGGCTTCAGCTGCCCAAACTGGAGATGGCCGCACTGTGCAGGAACTTCACAAAGTAAGAAAACGATGCTGCACAAACAGAAAACTGGGCATAGTTTACAGAATACCTATTTTTATCATAAAACTCCGCTTTAAAGAAATAGAATCTAAGCCAATTCTTGCTGCATCAACTGAAATTTGGGCTATGGATTGTCCTGTTGACACTAACCAGTACAACAAACTTCAATCTGAAAATATAAGTAGCCAGATGGAAGATTCTCAGCCAAACATTGACTGCAGCCAATCAGATTCGGTCACTGTTTAAGTATTCTGACAGCCTTGGCTGCAGCGGCTTTCAGGGTACAATAACTGGCAGAAGGGTTCCTCCATAAATTCTGCTTAACCATGTGCAACTGCCTACGTACTGCGGCAGGTCGGCGCTATTGCATGAAACGACGTACCTGTATGTAATTTTGTGCAGTAGACACTGGGAGCCAATCAGCGGGTCCGACGGACCTGATGTCCGCTGGCAGCCCGCGATCATTTCTGAGCGAGGCAGAACGGCGATCTGCCTATGTAAATAAGGCCCCTGATGTTAACCCCTTACCTGCCAGTGTCTGTAGTACAGTAACAGTGAATTTTTTTAGCACTGATCACTGTAATATCACCGGTTCCCTGGATATTTTCCCTCTAACTGCAGCATGCTACTGTCTGGACTGTCTACGATTTTATATCTTGAAAGCACGATTTGACCCAGTGGGGTCGCCTCTTAAGGTGAGTGGGCATTGCACCCGGTGGTGGAAGCGGTGATACTTATCACAAAAAAAAAAAAAAGTTTCCTGTGTTGGAGCATTGTATGGACATTAAGAAGTTACTATTAACCTATATATATATATATATATATATATATTCATTTTTTTATTCATTTACGGGATTTTGTACAAATAAGTTTATTGTTCTTTGTTGGAATAAGCACCCTATTGTTTCAATCATTCACGAAAGCGTCAGTTAGGTGTCCAATTTGTCTGCCACAATCTCGCAAAAAGTCGCCGCCATTACTAGTAAAAAAATAAATTAAAAAATTCCATAAAAATATCCCAGTTTGTAGACATGATAACTTTTGCACAAACAAATCAATATACGCTTATTGGGATTTTTTTTTTTTTTAACAAAAAAACATGTCCACAAGGTTTAGGAGTGTGTCTATGGGAATATCTGACCATTCTTCCAGAAGTGCATTTGTGTGGTCACGCACTGATGTTGGAAGAGAAGGTCTAGCTCGCAGTCTCCACTCTAATTCATCCCAAAGGTGTTCTATCAGGTTGAGGTCAGGATTCTGTGCAGGCCAGTCAAGTTCCTCCACCCCAAACTCACTCATCCGTGTCTTTATGGACCTTGTTTGTGCACTGGCACGTAGTCCTGTTGGAACAGGAAGGGGCCCACAAAGTTGAAATTGTCCAAAATGTCTTGGTATGGTCAGGCCAGGCATTCTCATCCAACATCAGTGCCTGACCTCACAAATGCGCTTCTGGAAGAATGGTCAGATATTCTCATAGACACACTCCTAAACATTGTGGACAGCCTTCCCAGAAGAGTTGAAGCTGTTATAGCGGCAAAGGGTGGGCCAACTCAATATTGAACCCTACGGACTAACACATGAGACGAAAATTGGACGACAGATCATCTTTTTTTTTTTGCATGCTAGTTGCATATCAAAAATTATGAAAATTCTCATATGACAGAATAAAAAAACTTGGAAGTGATGTCATGTTTTGTAGTGTATTTGTATTGTGTTTTTGGATGACAACTGCACCGATTAAACAAAAAAGGTACGATACGATCTGGTATCATAGGAGAATATTTTTGTGCTGGTCCCAGTGGACAATACGGGATGAACTGTGGCGATCGGCTCTCGAAAGCACTATACTAACGATCAGAACATCGTACGATCGTGTCGAAAGTGGTATTTTTTTTTTTATGTCCGATTTTCGGATCGTGCGTTTGGGCCATTAGACTGGGAATGCCATTAAAAGTTTGTGTGTGAGAAGGCATGTGTCCTAATACTTTTGACAATATCGTGCATCTTAACCCCATTCCCCCACCCAAGTCCCTTGCCAGTTCCAGCGCAGGGGACTGCTAACTCATGTGCTGCTATGGCACCAAAGACCCCTCCACTGACGTCACCCTTTCTTTATCCTGAGAGTTACCCCTCTGCTGGGTATCCAATAGGAAGTGTCTATGTCATGCAGGCAGTGACTTGGACACCCAAAGTAGAATGTAAGCAAAAAATACATTGGACAGAAGGCGGCTCAGGGACGGAACATACCGTGACCACAGCTTTAGAGAAGTAAAAAGGGCTTTTAGATTGGGTTGTTTTTATTTTATCCTATGGATTAGTTAGCAGTGGGTAAGGTGTGGGCAAATATATTTGTATTTTATTCTTTTCTGACCTCGAAACAAAGCATATTTTTTTTTCTTAGTCCAAAGACATTTTAATCACAAAGTGAACAGTCAAGTAAACATATTATAACACACAATTATTACTCTTACATATGTGGTTAGAGTGCAGTTTGACAGTGTGCAAAGAATGGAACAGGAATAAAACTCCATTATCCACAATTTACCTGTATCTTACCCAAGTAATTAAAGAAATACAGTGCAATAAGAAATACAAAATACAAACTTATTGCTGTGTGCATTTTTCACAAAATACTGGAGGATTTAAATAAGAATTTTGTCTTTTAAAAGGGAGAAGTAGATCATAGAATCATTTTTAACAAAAGCCAAAAATAACCATCACAAATATGTACATTCGATTTCAAAAACGACTCCAAGTGTGAAAATATCGCACATGACTGTTCTAAGTGACCGCCTATTTTAGGTTAAAGAAACCTAAAATAAGAATATGTATTGTAGATGGTGGTCAGATGTGACATTATCAGCTGGGTTGAGAACAGCCGACCTCGCCAGTGCTCTTCAAATCCAAGAACAGTCTTTAGAAAGCTCTAAATTGGCCATACGTGGATCGAAAGCCGGCCATACGTGGATCGAAAGCCGGCCATACGTGGATCGAAAGCCGGCCATACGTGGATCGAAAGCCGGCCGGTTCAGCAAGGTCTGGCCCGGATTTGATCTTTGTATGGGTAGGCGGATTGTACCAAAGTCGATCCATCAATCGACTTGGGTACAACCAACCTGTCGGGATCTTTTACATGTGACTACTGCCAGTGGCTATAACCGATAGCAGTATTCCTGATGTTTTGCAAGCCTCCCTACGACCCACCACCAGAACACAATAGAGGGGCATTCCCCCATCAATACTGACTATGTTGATGGGGGAAATCAAGCGAATTTCTTTCCTTCCACCACAGGTGGAATGATCCATAGGCTGCTTTAAATCTACAGCCGCAGGAGTGATGGTTCCAGTAGACAACCGACTATAAATCCGCAACATCAAGCAATAGGCCACCCTAGAGGAGGAGCCAGGCTTCCGGGTTCTTGCTCTGGATTATAGACAGACACTCGGCTTTGTCTCCAATATCTCCTTTCAAATCCAAGCCTTTATATTTGTGAGTGTTATTAAGCCATTTTAAAGAAATCTTTAAATTTTAAATTTGGATTTTGGGACCCTGTGCTTTATTATTATAGCTACCATTCCTTCCCACCTTGAGCTATAATATATCAGGGATACCGCTGCGTGAACAACATCCCTGCAGCAGACAGCTGGCATTTCTACATGCCCACCTGCACCAGTTTTCATCCTCTGTATGATGAACCCTACAGGGAAATGCATCTGCCAGTGCAGTGGTTAGTAGTAGGGGTCTATTCAGACTTGTGCCCATTGCTTAGCAGCTTCCCCCAAGTTTCAGCAATAGCAGTGCAAGGCAAGGTCTTGTTATACAGGAATGAAGCCATGCTCAGATTATATCTAGACCCCCTCCAATATCTTGTGTTTTAGAGTTTCCAAAGGTTACAGTAGGCTGTCACTATGCAGATTACTTCTATATTACAAATGAGAATGCAGCACTTAGGTTGCCCCGAGGTAATGAAATAGGCTGTTCTATCGCTACTAGGAGTGGCAGAGTTGTAATTCATTTTTTAAAGTCAAATTCACACCAATATATATATATTATATTTATATATTTTTTTTTTAATAAGGCAGGAAAGGGTTAGAACTAATGGCAGGTTTTTATTACTGTCCGAGTTCATAGGGTGGATTTACCCTTAGATCTTATGCCTGTGACACGTCAAGAAAAAAAAAAAAAATGTACAAAAGATCACCAATACAAAAAGGCACAAACAGCCAGAAAAGCTCCTTAATATATTTTTGTTGCCGTCTTTCCATATTGTACAGATTGGCCATGACGTCTTTCTTCTGATTTCTTGTCACGGGCAAAGGAATTGAGGAGAAATCTCCTCGAAGGGCAAAAAACACAGCAAGTAAAATCTGAGACATTGTTACCTTTCCCCACACTATAAAAAAAAAAAAAAAAAAAATTGTAATATTTATATTATATATATATATATATATATATATATATATATATATATATATATATAAATATAAATATAAATATATTGGCGAGAGTTGGGCTTTAAAATAAAACATTGCACAAGCCTTACAATACTGAACAGGTTAAAAAAAATAAAAACCATTATTACAGCCATCAAAACATTGTACAGCAGATGATACAGGTCACCTCTACATACATAAAAACATCTATTTGGGCACCAACTTTTAGTCGTTTTTGTGATTTAGTGAGGCATGCTGGCCTCAGGTTCTAGTTAGGAGTTAGGTCTGCTTCACTTTAGTTCAGGTTAGAGATTTGCCTGGTGAGGTTATAATTGCCTCCCCACCGGGGTGAGTTTAGGAAGGTGAGGAACTGATGATGGGTAGAAATTAAAGGGAAAGGTTCTCTCTTTGCTGTGCAATGTGTTCATCTTCTAGGTATCTTCTGCTTAAACGTCGCAGCCCAGAAGCTCCATACGCAGGGTGATCCGCTCATGCCACGACTGAGGAAGAACGCGCACGTAACGGGCTGAAAATGGAGGAGTGAAGAGATTCCTCTTGTGGGAGTAGTTGTCACGGTTTCCAAGAAATAGCTGTAAGAAGAGAGAGGTTGAAACTGGAAAGTTAATATTCGCCAATCTTTGTATGAAAGGAGAATGGTCAGCTAAGCAAACTTCTCCACCTTGAAAAGATAGGACTTTAATTGAACAAGCTTGCAAGAGAACAAAGAGTAACCCCATTTACGACCACCTAATACCTATGTGCAGTGCCAATAAGGGGGTAAGGCTTAAACGTCCAAATGCCACACATAAGCATTACTGGGCACCTGATGTTTAAGTGTTGAAAGCGGGCTCACCGCGCTCTCCCAGCACAAAGGTCACGCTCTCAAAGACAGCTTTCAGTCCAGGGTAAAAAGATTGGTAGCTGGTGGGACCAGCTTCCGATCATGTGACCACTATTACAGTGGTGACACGATCGCCAATCCTGGCTGCCCCCCGGGTGGGAAAGGGTTTATGATTCTGCTTCGTGCAAGACCCATCTGTTGCAGGTACCAGAATATGTAAAAAAATAGTGATGTACCGAAATTCCAGCTGCTGAAAGCTATCGGCCGAAAATAGGGTTTTCAGCATTGTGCCTTAAAGAAAAAAAAAAAAAAAGGTGCCAATATTGGCCACCGAAAACGCCAACAATTTTGCCGTGCTCATGGTGCATTTTTCATTAGGTCATGTGACTCGAAAAATGCATCAAAAACGCAACGGGTATTTTTTGATGCGTACTTGCTGCATTTTCAATGTATTTCAATGCAGAGGTGGGTTTTTGGTATGTAAGCAGGATTTTTAACGATTCAAATGGTGCCCATAATGCCCGACAATAAATGCATATTTATTTAAGTTTATTATATTATTTAAAAAATCGAATACAACCCAATTATGAAAATATATACATTTAAAAAAACGTAAATTACGGTTTTGGCCAAGTGCATCTTGAATTTTTGGTTTTCAGCATCGAATTTTCATTTTGGTGCACCACCAATAAAAATGGCTTTGATTTTAGCCAATTGCAGGTCTGATGTTTAACATTTTTTTTAATACAGGTATTGATAAATAATCATATAGATGACCCTTTAAGCCAAAGTCCTTGTTTCATGTCACTTTAAAGTGGTTGTAAACCCACTTAAAAAAAAAAAAAAAAAAAAAAAAAAAAAACTAACCCCTGCAAGACAAAGGCATAATGAGCTAGTATACTAGCTCATTATGTAATACTCAACTGAGATCCAAGCCCTTGCTGTGGTGCCCGTACAGCACTGGCAGCCAACCTCACTCCCAGGGGTTACTTCTGGGTATCGCGGCTCCAGCGCTGTGATTGGCCGGAGTCGCGATGACGTTGTTCCTGCGCAGGCACGCGCTAACAGCACACTCACTGAAGCAACGGCACATATGCACCATTGCTTCAGTGCAAGTGACGTCGGCACATGCAAATGCAGGGGATATCTACTAAACCCTGAAGGTTCAGGAGATATTCTGGGTAGCTACAGGTAAGCCTTATTATAGGCTTACCTGTAGCACCAAGCTGGCCCAAAATATTTTCATTAAAAATGATTCAGACGCTGTGTTGGCTGTACTATACTGTAGTAGCATCAGCCACAGCAGTACACAGTGCTGTATTTCGGCAGCAGTGTGGATGATTTCCTGTCTGCTGCTGGAACACAATCGAGTTGGGCTGAATGCTTCCCAGCCATTCACAGGAAGCCTTTATAAATGACTGAGGTGGAGATTATGATCCTCTCCATCTCAGCCATTCAGAGGAAGCTTTGTATTCATTGATAAAAATATACAGGGCTTCCTCCAAATGACTGAGAAACCACTCAGCCCGACTCGATTTTGTTCTGCCAGTAGACGGGAAGTCATCCATACTGCTGCCGAAACACAGTGCTGCTTACTGTACTGTAGCGGATGCTACTACATTATGATAACAGAGTCAAATCATTTAATTGGGCCAAACTAAATATTTAAAGTGACAGCAAACCTGGACTTCAGCTCTAATAAATACTACTGGGTTACAATTCAGGATTGGCTGTATTTGGAATATAATAAAAATGATGAAATTTTACTTCCGGGTTTGCATGCTCCTGTGCGGTGATTGGCCGGCGCCACCAGTCACGGCATGGCCACTGAAGAAACGGCACAAGCGGGCTGTTTCTTCAGTGCGCGAATTCACCAATGACACTGGCACAGCGCATATAGTAAATATCTCCTAACCGATGCAGGTTTAGGAGATATTTAAAGTACCTATAGGTAAGCCTTATAACAGTCTTACCTGTAGGTACAGAATTTACAACCACTTTAAGACCGCCCACAGTTTTTACTGTAGACGGGCAGGCAGGATGAATGACATACCTGTATGTCATCCAGTCTCTTCCAGGTTTAGGGGCACGCAGCGGTGGACACAGTGATTGGGCTCCCCGTAAACTGTCAATGGGTCAATGTAATTGCAATGCGATCACATGATCACAATGGCAACAAAGCTGTTATGAATGAATTTCATTCATAACAGCCATTTCCTATAGTGATGCTGTGATTGGCCCACTGCTATGACATGGTACCTGAGACAGTCACGGCACATTGTACCACTTGATAGCTGTGTGTCAATCACAGCACACAATAGTTATCACTATTACGTAACCCATAACAGTTCAAAACATTGCTGGGTGTGAAAAAAAAAATCCCTGATCACTTCCCCCTCCCCCATCAGAGAGTAGTACAGTGGAAAAAAAATAAGTTTCTTCTTAACATTTATTATAAAATTTTGTAAATAAGTATGTTTTCTCCTTCACTGATGTGTGTTGATGAGGTTACACCGATGGGCACTGAAAGGCACTGATTGGCAGCAGGGATCAGGACATTGATGATTGATGCCCTGATTATCAGTGTAGATGTCCTCTGTGTGAATTGTCGTTTATTGTCTCTCCCCTCCACATAAGTTGTTAGCGCGAGGAGAGGATTTCTGATAACTGGCAAATCTTGTTTACACTGTGATCGGACACTGGTCCCATGGTAAAGAGCTGCTGTGATTGGCTCTTTACCGCGATCTGTGATCAGCTGTGTCTGAAGGACACAGTGAACATAAAGTGCTCCTGATGCAGGCAGGGGGAGGGAGGGTTCTGGGAAGATGTCAATAGACGCCCTTCCAGAAACGTGCAACCGCGCTGTAGCCATCATTCGGCTATAGCGCAGTCGGGAGGAGGTAAAGTGCACGTGTGCTACAGTACAGAACCTGATGTGCCACAGGAGAACATGGGAGAACAGATATGGGGTACCTTATCTTTCTTTGTCTTGCTGTCCTGATATATTGTCCAGGTGGAGCCATTGTCACTGTATGCCACTTTAAATGATTCAACATATTGAATGTTTCCAAAGTCTTTTGCACCCTGTGTCACAATTCCTGTGATCTTCTTCGGAAATCCTAGGTCAACCTATCGAAAAGCAGAATAGAGATTCATCTGCACATTTTACACAAACCAAAAGCCAAGTTCTGTGAAAATGATATAGTCACACACTAATCAAGAAATATATAGACAAACACACATACTGCACGCCTACACTTTTTTTTGGGGGGTAAGGTTATATAATAAAGTACATAACCGTCCATCTTTTATAACAAATTTTAGTAAATATTTTTTTTAAACTGTTGCAAATGTTTCATGAAAGGTTTGTAGCCACATTACTGCACTTGCAAGAAAAACAAATTGAAAAATTGATCAGTCCTGATGGCCTATCATTTCTTGAGGTCCTACAATTCCAGGACAAATATCCCACAAACGACCCCTTTTTGGAAAGCAGATAATCCAAGGTATTTATTAAGAGGCATGGTGAGTTTTTTAAAGTTGTATTTTTTTTGTCACGATTTTTGGAAAATTAAGAAATTAAATAACATATTTTTTTTTTTTTTACAAAGTTGAAAGTTGTAATTTTAATGAATTACATCCCAAAACACATTCTGTAAGCCTCCTGAGTATGGTGATACCATATGTGTGAGACTTTCTTACAACCTATATGCATAGGGGGCCCACAATCCAAGGAGCACCTTCAGGCGTTCCAGGGGCATAAATTATGCATCCAATTTCCTGACTACTTATCACATTTTTGGACGTCCTGGAGCACCAGGACAATAGAGACACCCACAAAATGATTACGTTTTGGAAAGTAAACACTGTAAAGTATTTTGTGAAAAGCATAGCGAGTCTTTTGAAAATGTAATTTTTTGCCACAAGCTTTTGGAATATGCGGAAATGTATTATTTTTAATTTATTTTACACAAAGTTGGCGATTTAATAACATATTTCTCACACACATCATGGGCATACTTAGAATTACAGCCCAAATACATTCTGCTACTCCTCCTTGAGTATAATACCACACGTGATACTTTTTCAGGTTTAGGACTGATTACATACAAGACATTGTATCTTGTGGATCACACAAATCAACCAATTGTGTCAAAATCAATGTACTGTGAGCCCCAAGTTCACACTGAATGTGGGTTTGAAATCGTGTGACTTCATCTGAAATTGCACAATTTCAAAACCTAATGTCAATGTGAATTTGAAGACGACTGTGCGACTTCATGCTGCCCAAATATTGTGTCATATAAAAAAATTGCAACAACCATACATGTTTTTATCTTGGGTATCTGCTTTCAGAAAACATATACTGTAATGGTTGGGGGTAAGAAATTTGTAAAAAAAAAAAAAAAAACGCAGATTATTACAAAGTGTCAGAATTGGCTTGGGAGCCAAGTGGTTAACTGGTGTGGAAGTGATCAGGGACAATATGAGGGGTGTGGTGGCAACCAGGGACAATATGATGGGTGTGGTGGTAACCAGGGACAATACGATGGGTGTAGTGGTAACCAGGGACAATACGATGGGCGTGGTGGTAACCAGGGACAATACGATGGGTGTGGTGGTAACCAGGGACAATATGATGGGCGTGGTGGTAACCAGGGACAATATGAGGGGTGTGGTGGTAATCGGACAATATGACGGATGTGGTGGTAATCAGGGACAATATGAGGGGTGTTGTGGTAATCTGGGGCAATATGAGTGGTGTGGTGGTAATTGGGGGCAATATGATAGGTGTGGTGGTAATCAGGGACAATATGAGGGGTGTGGTGGTAATCAAGGACAATATCATGGGTGTGGTGGTAATCAGGGACAATATGAGTGGAGTGGTGGTAATTGGAGACAATATGAGTGGTGTGGTGGTAATTGGGGGCAATATGATGGGTGTGGTGGTAATCAGGGACAATATGAGTGGTGTGGCGGTAATCAGGGACAATATGATGGGTCTGGTGGTAACCAGGGACAATATGAGGGGTGTGGTGGTGATCAGGGACAATATGAGTGGTGTGGTGGCAATTGGGGGCAATATGATGGGTGTGGTGGTAATTGGGGGCAATGATGGGTGAGGGGGTAATCAGGGACAATATGACGGGTGAGGGGGTAATCAGGGACAATATGACGGGTGAGGGGGTAATCAGAGACAATATGACGAGTGAGGGTGTAATAAGGGACAATATGACGAGTGAGGGGGTAATCAGGGACAATATGACGAGTGAGGGGGTAATCAGGGACAATATGACGAGTGAGGGGGTAATCAGGGACAATATGACGGGTGTGGTGGTAATCAAGGACACAGGATCACAGACACTTTAACTGGTGTGGCAGTGATCAGAGACGTAAATTTGTGAAAGGATTAGTCCTTTTCCATGTGCTTCTTCATTCAAAGAAATAATGCAGTTTTTTTGGCGGTGCCGTGCTCGATCACTTTAAATAAGTGCAATTTTTCCGTGCAGTCCTCTCTGCCAGTGATCCTACTCACTCACCGACTTCCTTGGACTATTAATTCTATATAAGAGTTGCATGCACTTTATTTAGATATCCTGGTGTTTTGCTGGGATGTGTAGTCCTCCTCATTGGTTCAAATGTCAAATGTATCTTACATCTGTACATCTTTCACATGATGCTTATGTGAAGAAGACAATAGGGAATCCACATAGTGCAATTCCATTTATTCAAATTAAAAGACATTAAAATTCATTACACTCACTTTTCACATGTAATTTCAAAACATAAAATGCCCAAAACGGAAGCGTAATGCCGGCGTGCACGTCACTGGGCCAGATATGACGTCACCAATGGCGGTCATCTAATGCATTTTCCCCTCATACTGGGGGACCCATTCTATACTAGTGCTCCCAAAACCCCTGCTACAAGCTTTAGCCAGTGCTTGGCTGGACAGATAGAAGTCCCAAGACTGCTATATACTGCTGATGGGAAAAAATATTTAGCAGTTTATAGTTACTAAAATAATTGTATTTCCATGTTCTGTGTACTGTGGGAGACCAGATTTAGTGAATGCAGGGTCCTGGGTTTAGTAACACTTTAAGGGGACTGAACTTTGCAGCATCAATATTATGTGGATGAAAGTACAAAAACTATTGGAGGGCCAAATAAGTTATTCAGTCACATTTAAGTTCCGAAAAAAAAAAAAAAAAACACATAAAAACTCATCTAGGGAACCTAACACAACAAGCCAAGGGCCATAATGATAACATCTGTTTTCAAGCTGAAACAGCATTGTGAACATCACAGTGATGGCTTATTTACACTGGGCTGCTTTCAGCCACGGAATGCATTAAAGCCTCATGAAAAACGACATAGAGGGGTCTGCATATCAAAGCGTCTCGGAATCACAACAAAGACTGAGATATCATCAACTTTATTCTCAGTGACTTATATTGTATTTCCGTATCCAATAAAAATGCCATTATCCACTGTTATGGTTGTGTAGCTGGTTGACTTCCACGCATGACATCTACTGTGATCTAATGAGCTCTCTTCATGTTCTTGAAATAAACTAACAAACCATCAATGGCTCTATCAGTCAGATGTAACGCTGTATGGAAAGTAAATAGAGAAGACATTAAAATGCCGCAGAATGAGGTCACATTGTACAGCCGGCATGATGTAACTGCTGCTCGCTCCATGTTATGTCATTGTAGGCTGCCTGTCTAATAGATCCAGATAACCAGGAGCTGTCAGGGAGATTTGCTCTTCCTGAAAATGAATGAAATGTTCAATAAACACAGAGATTGCAAACTTCCCATTCTATGTGTCGCAGCCTGCTGAATCATCAGAGAAAGAAAACAGAGTAGAAGATGAGTGACAGGAGGATCCCATAGAGGATGGCGCGTATTCATTGTCCTGTGACCTCCTGTCACATTTCATCACATAAAAGGAAGTCAGAAGATCTTTTATCTTAATGTATTCTATGCAGTAAGATAAAAAAAAAAGTCTTCTGTGTGCAACACCCCCCCTATTACTTACCTGAGCCCCATCTCTGTCCAGCAGTGTCCCTCCTGATTGGCCGAAACGCAGTAGCGGCGCCACTGGCTCCCGATGCTGTCAAAGTCAGTTAACCAATCAGGAGAGAGTGGGGGCGGGGCCAAACCACAACTCAATGTCTGAATGGACACACAAAGCTGCAGCTCGGCTTGGGTGCACTCGACAGGAGGGAGGGGCACCCCGAAGAGGGACCCAAGAAAAGGGGGATCGGGGCTGCTCTCTGCTAAACCAACTGCACAGAGCAGGTAAGTATAATATGTTTGTTATTTTTATAGAAAAAAAAAAAAAAGTGAGACTTTACAATCACTTTAAAGTAGAACTTTATGTAGAACATAAAAATTTGTTTTTCTGCCTCCTTGTAATGTCCTTTCCTTTTTCACCTCAATTCTGTTTATTTGTAATGAGCCGTGCACCACTGTTTGCGGTCATGTGCACTAAAAATCCCATAGTCCCTAGTCCATCTCAGTAGTGAGCAAGAGAGTTGGCTGCTTTCCTATATACAGTGGGACCATGAGGAATGACCATAGCCACCCTCTAACAGGCAGTCAGATCACCGCAGCAAAACGAAGGAGTTTGGAGGAGGCTGAATGCAATATTAAAGACTCTTGAGTTAAAGCTGAACTCCATCTTTTGACTTGAAATGCACCAAAATTTCGGCCACAGAGAAATATCAGCTGAAAAATATATATATATTTTTTTTTTTTAAACTGTCCTTTTCGATTTTTGGCCAAGTGCACCCTGCATTTTCAGTTTCGGCACCAAAATTTCCATTCGGTGGACCTCTATTATTGATATACTTTACATAGTTTGTTTGGGCCAGCTTGGTCCCTCACTAACATGCGAGGCCTGTGAATGTGCGCTATAAACTGTTTGTAGCTGAGGCCACATACAGAATACTGCACTGTGTTCCGGGTTGAAACTGAGTCTCTCTATTTCCTACCCAGTACACAGTTGAGTCTATCACAGCAGCGCTCAGCCATTCAGAGTAAGGGATGTATTCTAGCAATGAAGTCAGAGAGGCGGGCTGATGATGTCACAACCTCTGACTTAGCCAATCAGAGGAAGCTTTGTATTCATTGATAGAATACATCACTTACTCTAAATAGCTGAGCGACGCTGTGATAGACTATTGTGTTCCGGGCAGGAGTCCGGAAGTCTCAGCTCGCACCCGGAACACAGTGCAGTATGCTGTATGTGGCCTCAGCTACATACAGTTTATGCCTCACATTCAGCGACCTCACATATTAGTGAAGGGTATAGTATGTTTTGGCCAAGCTGTAAAGTGTATCAAGAGATTGAGTTCAGCTTTAAAGTGGTTGTAAACCCTTGCAATACTTTTTTCTACAGGTAAGCCTATAATGTAAACCTGTAGTTACCCAGGATATCTCCTAAACCTGCATGGTTTAGGAGATATCCCCTGTATTTGCATGTGCCAAGGTCATCGGCACATGTGCACTGAAGCAAAGGCACGTATGTGCCGTTGCTTCAGTTAGACTGCGCAGTTACCGGCGGCTCCCGCGTGCATGCGTGGGAGCGGCGTCATCGTGTCTCCGGACAATTACAGCGCTGGAGTCCACGATACCTGGAAGTAACGCCGGGAGCAATGTCGGAGCGGTGAATGAGGACCACTGCAGGGGCTTCGATCTATGGTAAGTAGGGCTGAAACAACTAAATCTATTAATCGACAACTAATCGATTATGAAATTAATCGACAACTATTTTCATAATCGATTAATCGCCAGTAACATATTGGGGTTAAAAAAAAAACTAAAATGAGCCCTTTATAGTACAAAAAGAGCAAATCGCTACTGTAAATATTACTTTCACTGTTCTACAGTAAAAAAATTAACCCCTTACAGTAGTGATTATCTGCTTTTTTTCTACTATAAAGGGCTCATTTTAGTTTTTTTTAACCACATTATATTACTAAACGTCTTAGACCTGGTTCACATCTATGTGTTTTTTGGTGCTTTTTGCAGAAATGCACTACAGTTCATTTACATGGTTTCCTATGGGACACGTTCACATCTGAAGGGGTCAGGGACTTTTAATGCAAAATGGTGCTTTATTGGTTCAATATACTTCAATGGAGAAGCTGCAGAAAAGCATGTAATGCGTTTTTGCAGCAATTTGTGTTTCTGGCCAAAAAAAAAAAAAAAAGGAAAAATGCAAATGGCAGTAAAATCACGTGCGCAAAAATCAAAACGCACAGCAAAAAGCACCGTAGAAACAGATCAAAAGCAAACTGCATAGGTGTGTACCGAGCCTTATGCTGGCCTCACAGATCAATTTTCAGATGAGAATATTCAGACGAAAAACCTTTGTACATTCACTGAATGAAAGAATTTTGTTTGAAATTTTCACTTGTTTTTAACATTCCGTTTTTAAAATGAATGTAATTTCTGAACGAAAACCTCACACACTGTCTGAAAATTCCTTTGACTAAGAAGTTTTCTATTATTTCCAAAATTTCCCGTCACTGTGGTTGAAAATAAACATCAATTTGACCCACTTTTTTTTTTTTTTTTAAGGTTATTAACCAATTAAACAAAACAATCGGCCAACTAATCGATTATGAAAATAATCGTTAGTTGCAGCCCTAATGGTAAGTAATACATAATGAGCTAGTATGCTATGCATACTAGCTCATTATGCCTTTGTCACAGCAGGTTTTTTTTTTCTTTGGGTTTACAACCACTTTAAAGAGGAAGTAAACCCTAATGGGTTTACTTCCTCTTTGATTCCCTGCAAAGGTAAAGCATAATGGACCACTTACCTGACACAGAAGCCAGCATTGTCACCGCTGTCCCCTGTAGTCCGGAGCCTCCATCTTCTTGGTGGGTCTCGCTGCTCCGGCGCTGTCATTCATCGGAGCCGTGATGACGTCACTCCTGCGCATGCGCACGGGAGCCGCCACGAGCGGCATATCGCCGCTAACTGCGGCGCGCCCAGTGGGCCTGCGTGCCGCTGTCTACGGCACATGCACTGTAGACAGCGATGCCTGTCTTTTCGGCAAACCTACACGGTTTAGAAGATATTTCTTGGACCTACAGGTAAGCCTTAATCTAGGCTTACCTGTAGGTTAAAGTGGTTTGTAAGCGTTTACAACCACTTTAAGAATATATACTTAAATAGAACAAAAACTACTAAAACCTGGAGTTGCAGGTCAAATACTTTGGGCAACAAAATTTTTGATCTGAAGGCACCTGAAAATTTCCTGAACTGGGGCCTTGGGTGAAATATTTTCAATATTTTACTAGTTATGTGCAGCATTTACATTCGCAGACTGCTGCAAGTCTTCAGCAGCACCATGGCAGCTGTGCAATAAGTTGTGTACTCTAAAGTGACATATAATATAACAAGGCATCAGTCATCTTAGTCTTACAGCAGCAACTTCCAACCACAGACTTCACCGTATAGATTAATTGCTTATTAATTATTAATGACCCCTGCCATAAACATAATTACTCAAGTTTAACAAATGAGTGCGCACATGCAAACCCTTATAACCAATAAGAAAATGGTGAGAACATTTAATTCAATACAAAGAAAGCTCCGCTAAACATCTTTTTTGCTTCAAGCATAAAGGAGCATTACGGTGCCAGGCTACTACTAAATACCCACCTACCAACAGTACTCCTAAATCCATGCCAGAGCCCACATCCACATGATCAGGTTCAAATAGTGACTATTAATGTAATACGTTACATCACTGATGACTAAGGATTCTACTCTAGAACATTGCATGGGTAAGGCCCCTTTCACACATGCGGATGATATGTCCGTATTTCATCCATCCGTTTGCGGATGAAATACGGGCATACATTCATCCCTATGGGATAGCGGGTGTCTGCGGACGAACATCCGCAGACACCCGATTTCCTCCGCAACAGTCCGATTCTGCAGACGGAGGAAAATCCTATTTTTCTATCCGTCTGCAGAGCGGATCGGATGAACACGGACACACGGTCCGTGCTCGTCCGATCCCCATAGAGGAGAGCGGAGAGCTGACAGGGCGGTCCCCGCACATTGTGCGGAGACCGCCCTGTCCGCAGCCAGCTCAGCAGGGACAACGGAGCGATCCCCGCTGAGCGAGCGGATCATCACGGGGCGGATCATTACTGATCCGCTCCTTCTGAAAGAGGCCTAAATGTGAAAGGAAAAGATCCATAAGCCACACATAATGAAGCAGACTTATGTGCACGAAGTGAGATGAATGACAGTCTCAGCCCAGCCTCCAGCCAGGCCACACCCCAAACGTGTTTCGCTCCACACCTTGTAACTTTATTGTGTGCTTCTCCAAGTGGCGGAGCGAAACACTAGGGACGTGGCCTGTCTGGGCTGAGGCTGCCGTTCATCTCACTTCATGCACATGGGTCTGCTCCAGGAGGTGTGGCTTCTGGATCTTTTCCTTGGACATTGCTGCAGCTTGAAGCTAGAGCGAGCTCCCTGTCCTTGCCTGCACTCACATCGGTCTAGGTGGACTTTAACTCTCTACCTGAGCGCCACCTAAATTTGGTCGTTTTGGATTACATTGCATGGGTAAAGTCTAAGTTTTTACCCAAAGCCTAGTGTACACTAGTAGTCTTTTTCGTTCCAGCGGGCTGAAAGAAAAAAAAAAGAAAAAAAACGGAAGAGTTTGGGAGGAGCTCACCGTACTAACAATCTGATGTTAGTATAGGGATTTCCCCGCTGAGCTATTGTGTTCTGACAGGAGAATGTCCCTCTCAGGTGCCGTTCGCCAGACCTTTTTTCGGTCATGCCCCTTCAACGGGCCGGCGGCTTCTAATGGACTGGCTGCCATACTCCAGTTTTAATTTTTACATCAAATTTCGATTTAGCTTTAGTCGGTCTTTTGACTAAAATGCCATTTTAGTTTTAGTCATATTTTAGTCATACTTTAGTCGACTAAATTCCCTAGTACATTTTAGGCAACTAAAACCTGATGGGTTTAGTTAAATTATAATGCATTATTACTTTAGCACTGTCAAACATTATATACTCCTGGAGTAAAAATCCAATAAGATGTTTATTATTTATTCACTTTCTCACACTTTCCCTCCTGTGCAGTATATATTGGTTCACTCTCCACTCCAATTCACATGCAGGTCGCCCTGTGTTTCTATGCCTGCCCTGGTTGATGCCTGTTGGGGCGCCTCTGACGGGATGCTTGCCGCTGCTCCCGGTGGGGGGTATTGTTCTGACAGTCGTGGGACCTGATACTACACTGCCATCATACGAACTATAGTAAGTTAACAGATATTTGGTTTGGGGGTTTTTACCCCACCATTACACATGTTTGCATATATACGATTATCTAAAGTAAATTTTTTACCTATCCATCTTGTGCCAGCTCCTGATGTGTGGCCTTCCAGCCACGAAATGCGTAGAGCTACCATATGCTATGCTTTCAATTATACCACTCGAACATCAAGTTTATTCTCAATACCCCATCCTAGGATCAATAAGGTCATAGGCTTTGCAAGTACTATTTTTTTGTATTGCTGCTTTATCAAACTTATTTTGGTGAACTCTGGAAGGCTATTGCTTGTTATATTATGTGTTACTGATTTGATGACTTCATGTACTGTATTATCATTATACCTTGCTACATGTTTACATCTGCTTTATGTGGTTGTATTCTATGGCCATCAATAAAAATCCAATTATGTTCAAACTACTTTTTTTGCAATCTCATTCCTCATATAAAGTCCCACCCCCTTGTTCTCTCATTTTTTGAGTATGATAGGGATGGAAATGTGGGACCTTACCAGGCGATAAGAGGATGAAGACTGCTATTGAACTAGAAGACAGCACAGGGAACACAGCACACTGGAGGGAAATAACACCTCTTGTGCTTATTTTGTTGTTTTAACCGCTTCCCGACCACCTCACGCAGATATACTGCAGCAGAAGGGCATGTACAGGCAGATGAACGCACCTGTACATTGCCCTTTAAGAGGCGGCTTTGCACGCGCCCGCCGGGAGCTCCATGACCGCGGGTCCCGCGGACTCAATGTCCGCGGGGATACCCGCGATCGTCTCACGGTGAGGAAGAACGGGGTGATGCTAATGTAAACAATCATCTCCCCGTTCTGCCTAGTGACACCATCACTGATATGTGCCCCCTGTAATCAGAAGCGGTGATCAGTGTCGTGTCACACACACAGCCCCCCTCCCACGACCCCACAGGGGCGATTCAGTTTGCATTGTGCGCTATACAAGTATTTCATTAATTCAGTTAGAATCACTCCCTAGGACACACTTAACCCCCTACAGTGCCTAGTGGTTAACCCCTTCACTGCCAGTCACATTTTTACAGTAATCAATGCAATTTTTTTAGCAATGATTGCTGTATTAATGCCAATGGTCCCAAAAATTTGGCAAAATTGTCCGATGTGTCCGCCATAATGTCGCAGTCACGATAAACAAAAAATAAATAAAAATAAATAAATAAATAAAAATTAAAAAAATAAATAAAATCGCTGATCGCCATTACTAGTAAAAAAAAAAAATGCCATAACAAAAAAAAAAAAATTATATATTCTTTGGGATATTTATTATAGCAAAAGAATTATTTTTTTCAAAATTGATGCTTTTTTTGTTTATAGCGCAAAAAAATAAAAACCGCAGGGGTGATCAAATACCACCAAAAGAAAGCTCTATTTGTGGGGAAAAAAAAAGGACGTCAATTTTGTTTGGTAGTCACATCGCACGACCGCGCAATTGTCAGTTAAAGTGACGCAGTGCCGAATCGCAAAAAGTGCTCTGGTCAGGAAGGGGGTAAAATCCTCCGGGGCTGAAGTGGTTAAAAGTAGGCTTTAAATTAGCGTACAGTATCCTTCGACTGTATTTTGCAGACCCTCCTAAATTGAAATGCGCAGATTGGCAGAGATATGGGTGGGAGAAGCGGGTCTCGTCTGAGAACAGAAGCCCGGATTACCATTCATCATTTATGCGTGTGAAACTGTTAGGAGTGAACATGACAGAAAACAGCTGAACGACTTAATTGCTACAACTGCTGAAATCGGTCACTCCGAGAACTCCCCTCACCCTTTCCCACATAAACCCCGGCCTATGATCATAGAGTTGGAAGTCATTCATTGTACAGAACACATCAGTGCAATGTAAACAATATAAGATTTCGCCCTGATCTATTCTCTCTCATCTTCACAGTACAACCCCCAGAATGTACATTCACTGCTCATTCACCCGTCCTGTCACTTATTATCACATGCTGGCAAAACACTTTACAGTTCTAAGTTATTTATTCAGGTTAATGATAAGAGAAAATGCATTCTCCAACAATCTGTATAGGAGGAGTGGAAGTGCACAATGAAAACATCCGCCGATTAACAAAACCAGACTGGGGGCAGAGTATAGGGGTCCTTTCCCCCCCGGAGGACACATTGCTCTGTTCAGCAGGGAATCATTGAGGGGGTCCTCTGGGCAAATTGGAGCAGAATGGGGGGCCATCACTTTGGTGACATCTGTGCCCATTGTTTTTTTTTTGTCTGCATTTGACAGTAGACTGTGGTGGACCCATGTTGGATCTATAGACTGCCGGATGATATTATTATTATTATACAGGATGTACTGTACAGGGCAGTACAAAAAGTATTCATACCCGTTGACATTTTCCACACTTTGTCATGTTACAACCATAAACATAAATTTATTTTATTGGGATTTTATGTGATAGACCAACACAAAGTGGCACATAATTGGGAAGAGGAAGGAAAATTATAAATGGTTTTCAAAATTTTTACAAATAAATATGTGAAAAGTATTCGTATTCAGCCCTCCGGAGTCAATACTTTGTAGAACCATCTTTCACTGCAATTACAACTGCAAGTCTTTTTGGGGATGTCTCTACCGGCATTGCACAGCTAGAGAGGGACATTTTTGTCCATTCTTCTTTGCAAAATTGCTCAAGATCTGTCAGATTGGATGGAGAGCGTCTGAACAGCAGTTTTCAAGTCTTGCCACTGATTCTCAATTGGATTTAGGTCTGGACTTTGATTGGGCTATTCTAATACATGAATATGCTTTGATCTAAACCATTCCACTGTAGCTCTGGCTGTATGTATGGGGTGGTTGTCCTGCTGGAAGGTGAACCTCCACCCAAGTCTCAAGTCTTTTACAGACTAACAGGTTTTCTTCTAAGATTGTCCTGTATTTGGCTTCATCCATCTTCCCATCAACTCTGACCAGCTTTCCTGTCCCTGCTGAAATAAAGCACCCCCACAACATGATGCTGCCACCACCATGTTTCACGAATGGTGTGTTCAGGGTGATGTGCAGTGTTAGTTTTTCAACATGCATAGTGTATTGCTTTTAGTTCAAAACATTCAATTTTGGTCTCATCTGATCAGAGCACCTTTTCCACATTTTTGCTGTGTCCCCCACATGCCTTTCTTCTCGCCACTCTTCCATAAAGGGCAGATTTGTGGAATACAAAAATAAATAAAAGTTATACTTACCTGCTCAGTGCAAAAGGTCACTTTTCTTTTCTTGTGGCACACCCCCTCGGAAAGTCAGATCGGATTATGTTGTCGGAAAATCCGATCCTGTGTGGGCTCTATCGGACTTTTTCTGTCGGAATTTCCGACAGACAAAGTTCGAGAGCTTGATCTAAAATTTTCCGACAACAAAAAGCGATCAGACTTTTTCCGATTGTGTGTAGAGAATTCCGGCAGACAAAGTACCACGCATGCTCAGAAAAATTTGGAGACGAAAGCTGTTGGCTACTGGCCTCTACGTAGTCCCGTCATACGTTTTGTACGTCACCTCGTTCGAACAATCGGATTTTCTGACAACTTTGTGTGACCGTGTGTATGCAAGACAAATTTTGGCCAAAATCCGTCTGAAAAAATCCCACAGATTTTGTGGTCGGAATGTCCAACCATGTGTGCAAGGCATTACACTCCCCCCCCCCCCCCACCCATCACAGGAGTTTGAGTGACAGCAGCAGGAGCCTACAGCTTTGTTGTCCTCAGTTTCTTCTGTAAAAGCAATAAGCAAGGGGAATGTCTAGGGAAAGTGTTATGCCGCGTACACACGAGCGGAATGTCCAACAGAAAAAGTCAGACGGAAGCTTTTCATCGTATATTCCGATTGTGTGTATGCCTCATCGGATTTTATTTTTTTTTTTTAAACAAAAATTCTGACGGACCTAGAAATAGAACTAATGTTCTAAATATTTCCAATGGAACCAATTCCCATCGGGAAAACCGCTCGTCTGTATGCCGTTCCAACGGACCAAAAACGATGCATGCTCTGAAGCAAGTATGAGACGAAAGCTATTGGCTACTGAACTTCCTTTTTCTAGTCCCGTTCTGTACGTCACCACGTTCTAGACGATCGGACTTTGGTGCGATCGTGTGTACGCAAGATAGTTTCAGCGGAATTCCGTTGGAAAAACCTTCAGGGTTTACTCTGACGGGAAAACCGGCCGGGTGTACAGAGCATTAGAGGAGCGGTGGTCAGGTCGGAGCAGGAGAAAAAGCAGAACTTCCCCTTTTCAGGTGACGTTCTGCTTTAAGCTGCAAAATATAGTATTTTTTTGTTCTCGAATTGGGATACGCTTCAAAACCTCTTTCACACAGATGTAAAAATGTACCGATGTTTATACGTGGGTGAAAAAACAAAGTTATGTTCTGTAAAGACCTTGTGCATTTGCGTATACAAGCATGCGTTTGTGCAGGTGCCTATGCTAGTATATACACTTGTGCGTAAATTACTGTACTCAAAATGTAAAATTTGCCTTTTTTTATTTTTTGACACCTCTGAACTCATTGCTGCATTTTTACACAGGGGTGTGCATTGTCCAATAGACAACAATGAACCTGTGTTTAGATTATTAAAAAAAATAGAATGCTAAATAGCTACAAACGCTTTGTTTTGTTTTTTTTACCCACATACAAGAGGCCCAACTAAATTCAACTAAAGCCAGCTATAAATGGATCTAATCTCAGCTAGTTCAGCAGGTACCAAACGAGATTTAATCCATCTATGAGCAGGCTGGTTGTACTGAAGTCAATTCATGGATCGACTTATGTATAACTAACATGTTGGATTTTTTTTGCACGCAATCACTGCCCATGGCTATAGCAGCCGGTAAGGATCACTGTCTGTGTTGATGGGGGAATTCAGTGATTTTTTTGTCTGACAGGTATCCTATTCCCAATTCCGGGAGTCCGGGCCGCGGCCTGTGACATGACCCCGGGGCTCCCTCCTCCTCCTCTCCGCAACGCCGGGCCAGACGGAGAGAGGAGCGGGGCCTCGCTCATGCACAGTAGGGTTCCCGGCGTGAATCCATAAGGCTACACTGTCGGGTTCCCTTACCTGTAATGGCGGCAGCAGCACCAAACAGCTGATGGTTACATCAGCTGCGGTGTCGGCATTGCTGGACTCCAGGACAGGTAAGTGTCCCATTGTTAAAAGCCAGCAGATACAGTATGTGTAGCTGCTGGGTATTAATTTTTTTTTTTGGGCCGAACACCGCTTTAAAGTGTTACTAAACCCACAACAGTAAAATCAGTCTGTACATGCAGCATAGCATGCTTGTTATACTGCACTGTGTAAAAAGTCTGTTTGATTCTGTATGCACATATCCTTCCCCTCTGCACTGTCTATCTGGGGAAGGCCAGCTAACACAGACAGAGTAGACAACCTGCACACGCTCAGTTGTGTCTTTTATGCTGGAGAGAACATTTACTTGTTCTCAGAACTAGCCAGATCACATGATATTAACACCACACATGTGGGCGTGTATACAGGCTGCAGTGGATATCTCCTCCTTCCTGAACTCTCAGCACTGGAGAAACTCCAGTTTAGGATGTAACCGTGGTTTACAGATTATCCAAAAAGGTATATGGTGGCAGTATTTTAATGTAAAAAGAAGATTTATAAGCTGTGGGCACTGTGGGAGGGGGGGCAGATAAACTATTTTCATATTACTGGGTTTACTAACACTTTAAAAGTACCCGTTCCATTTTGTTATTTTTTTAATAAAATTTTATATGGTGACTTTGATACCTTGTTGACAAGAAACATGGAGATTAATGAAAACGGTGTATTACAAAAACACCACCTTTCATGGTACAACTGAGTGATATTCATCACCTACCTGCAACCACTCTGACTGGCTACTCTCCTTGGCGGTCCAGGCATTGCTCTTCCCCATCTTATCCAGGCGGGCGTAGTGCGGGTGCCAGGTAAGTGCATCGATGCCCCAGGTCTTGAACACGCTGGATGCAGTGATTTGCTTATCAGGGATCAGGAAGGATTTCATCCCAAGTGGTTCAGAGCAACCTACCGTGTTGAAATACACTGTAACACAACGGTTCACAAAAGGATGGGAAGAGGGTGCTCAGCGTTACAAGCTCAATGCAGGTGTGACAGTGCAAAAGCAAGTAAAAAAAAAAAAAAACATACATGTTAAAAACAAAGCTGCCTCTAACAAAAAAAAAAAAAGCAGCACAGCGCTAACTATACAACTACAACAGCTGGGAGTATGTCGGCATTTAGAAAAGCTGGAGCCAATAGGGGCATGCCTATCTACAACAACTGCCAGGAGAAGATAATGCCGCTGTATCTGGTGTTCAATGATTCCAATAGAAGGGTCAGCCCATCCAAAACTTACATTTCATTTTTTTGGTAGATTTTAGTGTTATACCACTTTGATATCTTTCCGGTACATGATTTGTGAGATCTCCGTGCTCGTGTTCCTGAGACTGCACACCGGATGTGGTCATTATGAGAGATTACTCTCCCTGCTTGATTTTTGAGTTGCAACAGCTTGCTTTTGGAATACCCAGAACACGTGGGAAGCCAGGTGCTGGGCCAGCTCACTCTCTCCAGCTATATCAAGGCCCCATGCATTCTAATGGCAGCACAAGTGGCTCTGGCATTAAGGTGTGGGAAGCAGGCACAGGGGAGAGGCTGACAGTTGCTTCGACTGGATGGAGCACCTAGCAGTACTTATGTTTAGGGCAATACGTAGCCATGAACAAATGTCCGGAATATGCAGACTGTTCCGGGTATTTGTTTGTTGGACACATACAGACCTAAAGGTTAGTAGGACTTGGAGCACCATCCAGCTCTGTCCATCCACAGCAGCAGTCAGCCTCTCCCCTGTGGAAGGTGCACCTGTGCCTGCTACCCGCATCTCAGCACTGGAGCCTCATGTACCATTGCTAAACACCAAGTGTATTGGGCCTGAAGATGGACTAACCCTTAAGGCTAGGTTCACATCTGTGCCGCTGCAGGACCCGCGCAAATACCGGCAGCCACAACCACACAGAGAAATGCGGGACCCGGGGGCGAGTGCCATTAACTACTTGCCAACTAGGCACAATCATACTGCGACAGATTGGCACGGCTAGGCCAACCGCCGTAGGTGCACTTCGGTCGCTTTAAAAGTTATAGGGGGATTCGCGCGCGATGCCGGCGTCCGTGATTTCAGACAGTGACCAGCGAGCACTCCTCATGTAAACAGGCAGTTCCCCATTCTGTCAGGGAAGTAGAGATCTACTGTTCCTAGTAATCAGGAACAGCGATCACTCTGTACTTCCTGGCAGTCCCATCCCCCCACAGTTAGAAGCGCTTCCCTAGGACACACATTTAACCCCTTGATTGCCCCAGTGTTAACCCCTTCCCTGCCAGTGACATTTATACAGTAATCAGTGGCTATTTATAGCACAGATAGCTGTATAAAGGTCAATGGTCCAAAAAATGTGAAGTGTCCGATCTGTCCGCTGCAATGTCGCAGTCCCACAAAAAAAAAAAAAAAAAAAGCCATAAATATATCCCCTGTTTTGTAGATGCTACAAGTTTTGCGCAAACCAATCAATATACACTTATTGTGATTTTTTTTTTAACAAAAATATGTAGAATACATACTGGCCTAAAAACTGATGAAGAAATTATATTTTTTTTGGATATTTATTATCGCAAAAGTAAAAAATATTGTGTTTTTTTTTTTTTTTTCAAAATTGTTGCTTTTTTGTTTATAGCGCAAAAAATAAAAACCGCAGATGCGATCAAATACCACCAAAAGAAAGCTTTACTTGTGGGAAAAAAAAAGGACACAAATTTTGTCAGTTAAGGCAAAGCAGTGCCGTATTGCATAAAATGGCATGGTCAGGAAGTGGGTAAATCCTTCCGGGGCTGAAGTGGTTAATCCTATTGGCACGCTGCCCGCACTGGAAATCACACCTGTACTGGGAGCCTCAGTTCCCATGCGGGCTGCGATTTAAAAAAAAAATGCAGGGACTTTTCTGCATGTCGTGGGGCACAGCAGCCTATTCAAATGAATGGGTTCTTGTGCCCACGCACAGGTGTGAACCTAGCCATAAATAAGAGAAAACATTCAAAGTAATTTGTTAGCCTAGACTTTGATACACACATCCAAAAAGTGTACAAAATAAGTTTAAAACCCAACTCCGAGCAAAGTAAAAGTCCTCTTACGCAGTGAGGCTGCACCTGCACTGCAAGGCTTAACTGCCTGTTTATGTCCAGGGGGTGAGAACAGCAGGTCTACTGAACTAACCCTCCGCTGCCCCCCCCCCCCCCTCCCTGTAAAAAACGATTCCCTATGCTTTGGCAGTGGACTTTTCCCCGTGTCCTTATGTCCAATGTAAGCCTATGGGCCCTGCGTCAGTCTCAACAATGCCAGAGGACCTTTTCCTGCTGAAGTGGAGTGGAAAAGAGAACTGCGGAGGCTGGTCTAGCGGCACAGGGGAGCTGGCAGAACGCCTGCAACTAGAATATAGGCAAGATTGGCAACTAGATTATTCACTAAATCTTTGGTAAATAAAGTAGAACTAAAAAGGCAAAACTTTTTTTTATCATTTTGCATAGAGAGAGGGGGGGGTAAGCAAGTTTCTTTTTTTGCCTCTGTGTTCCATTGGGGGAGGGAGGGGAAATCCTTGCAAATTAGGGGAATCTCTTGGGTACCCCCCCCCCCAGGTCACCAGAACTAGTGTCCCCATTGGAAGATTTCCCCTCTATTACGTTTCTGGGGACAACTCAAAACTTGTGATTTTCTTTTACTTCAATGATAACGGTAAACAGGACAGATGGAGGTTTTGCCTTTAGTTGTAGTTTAAAGAAGACTTCTGGTCTGAACACTACACAGTACATCGAAGGTTAAAAATGCACTTAAAAGAAAATTTAGGAAATGTTTGAACACTCCTTGTCTTTTGATTTTCACATAATGTAAGTTTTACAATGCTTTCTTTTTTTACAATTTTACCTTTTAAATATTAAATTTTTTTTTTTATTATTATCACTACTACTTTTTTTTATCAGCCCTGTTGGGGGGGGGGGGGGTTGGTGAGATATCAGGGTTCTAAACAGACCTCTAACATCTCCCCTTTGAGACAGAGAAAGGGACTGAGAACACAAATTCCCCAGTCCCTTTCTCGGCAACCTCAGCTGCACTGAAAATGAATGGACAGAAGACAGAGGCTCCTCTCCATTCATAAACAGACATCGTAAACACAGATGCTCAGTTATGAATGGACAGTCAGTGATCAGTGCATTCAGAAGAGGAAGACACTGGTAAAATGCATATTAACTGGCTCCTTCCCCCGCTATCTATCCTTACAGATCCGGGACGGGGGGGGGGGGGGGGCAACCGGGGGAGGGACAGAGGGGGACCGGAGGAGCACAGAGGACACGAAGGGGGACCGGAGGAGCACAGAGGACACGAAGGGGGACCGGAGGAGCACAGAGGACACGAAGGGGGACCGGAGGAGCACAGAGGACACGAAGGGGGACCGGAGGAGCACAGAGGACACGAAGGGGGACCGGAGGAGCACAGAGGACACGAAGGGGGACCGGAGGAGCACAGGACACGAAGGGGGACCGGAGGAGCACAGAGGACACGAAGGGCGACCGAAGGAGCACAGAGGACACGAAGGGGGACCGGAGGAGCACAGAGGACACGAAGGGGGACCGGAGGAGCACAGAGGACACGAAGGGGGACCGGAGGAGCACAGGACACGAAGGGGGACCGGAGGAGCACAGAGGACACGAAGGGCGACCGAAGGAGCACAGAGGGCGACCGAAGGAGCATGGAGGAGGATGCGGGGGACAGTCAGGGGTGATCGGTGTGGCGGTGAGGGAAGTTACAAGCACCGATCTCCCTGTATAGATTTCAATAAAGCAGCTGAAAGCCGAGGGAGAGGAAGAGAAGCGGCTTCACCCTGTGAATGCCCTGCAACCTTCTGGGACCAGTAACATGTGCCAGAAAATTGTGTGCAGGGAGCCAAACATCCGAAGTACCACCTGCCTCCCTCTAAATATTGTAAATATGGCAGAGTAGAGGGAAGGAGGAGGAAGAGTGGTATGTCCTCTTTTGGGTGAAGTTCCGCTTTAACTTTAATGCTGAAAGCTAAAGTACAGCTTCTATGAATGGAGGGGGGGGGGGGGCAGACAGGACAGGCATAGTCGGCACTCTTGAGAAGACAAGTGCCTGTGACAGGTCCAGTGGCTCATATTAACCCCCTCAGCACCTGAAGATTAAAGCCGCAGGGGTAGGGGGAGAGAGCTCTCACCAGCACAAGGGATTCTTCTCATTCAATGTAAATACTGTCCCTTGTGCTGATAAAGTTTAACTAAACTTTGGCTTTAATATTTTTTAAGCCTCATAATACATTTTAATTACATCCAATTAAAATGCATAAGTAAACCTCCGCCTCTTTGAATCATTTTATTGTTTAGTAAACATAGCAGTGTGTGATTTCTCAATATAAAAGTTCTATTCCACATAACAGATCATCACACTGACTCTGCCAGCTGGATCACTACCCCGTGCATATGCTTCTGATTAACGAATAGTGCCGTGCAATTACACTCTGTGCCATTAGATGGAGACACTGATGCAAGAAATAACAACAAGAGAACATCAAAAGCAAAGTCTCAGGTTTCATGTTGCGGAATCATTGTCAGTGTTCAGTTTCAAATACATTTAACAGATTGTGGAAAAAAAAAAAAAAGATACACATTCTATTGAAAGAACACTTTAAAATGAAGTAGTCAATGAGGGAGGCAGATGCTCTTTACTGCATTTATATGGGCAGACAGCTCACACATGCAGAGTCTATGGGGTTGATTTACTAAAGGCAAATGGTGCATTTTGCAAATGCAGTTACTCCAGATCTTAGTAAATGGGGTGAAGCTTCACTTTACAATAAATACCCAACTACATGCAAGGACAGAAAAAAAAAAATAAAATAAATAAAAAAAAAACACCCACAAAAAACTGAATTTGGCTTGCACATGATTGGATGATGGAAGACAACAGAGCTTCACCTCATTTACTACATTTTGGGGTAACTGCACAGTCTATTTACCTTTAAAGCGAAGTTCCACCTGTTTTTTTTTTAAAGTCCAATTGCTGTCATTCCCACCCTGAATGCTATAATAAATGGCAATTTTTTTAATTTTATTTTTTAATTTGTAAATATCTTTTTTTTTTCATTTATCTTCTGCAGCACCTCCAGCTGCGGCCGCCTAGGCAATTCAGTCACTAGGCAATTCGCAAGGACTCCACAAGGATGGATATCACGGCCATCTATCCCAGGAGCTGGCGGGAATCGGCTAGCGATTAAATCTTATGTTTATTTCCTTCTTCCGCAATGTCCCCTTCCTGACAGGTTACTATAGCAAGGGGGGGGGGGGGGGGGGTTGAATTTTGCCAAAGACACCATGGCAATCTGTCAGGAAGAATGAGCGCCATGCAGTGGCATTACTGCACAAGAGCGAGATTGGGAGCTGCATGCTGGGTAGCCAGCTGCGCCGAATCCCGGAAATTTTGACAAGAGGCCGTCAGATGCCCACAGTATAGGTGGAACCTGCCTGCTTGCGAGATCTGGTCAGTTTTAAAAGATTTAAACATAAAAACGAAAAGGAGGACATTAAGGACAGTATCTAAATTTTGCACTGGCACTGAACACAATTACGGCGCTGTATTTACAAAAATATATATATATATATATATATATATATAAAAATATAAAAATTGGGGGACTGGGACTCCACTTTACGTAAATCAACCTCTATTTCTCCCTTTTGGTTATTTAAAAAGAAATAAAAGTAGCCATATGTGGGAAAAATAATAAAATTGTTCTAGCCCCCCCCCCCCCCCCCCTCCCCATGTTATCCTTCCAAAAATATTGGGCAGATAAATAAAACAGCAAATAGCTGAGGACCTTACCAACAAGATATACCAATTTAAAGTGATTGTAAAAGGTTATTTTTATTTATTTTTAAATAACAAACATGTTATACTTACCTGCTCTGTGCCAGGGTATTGCACAGAGGGCACCCAATGAGCCTCCTCCTCATTGGGTGCCCTCGCAGAGAGCCTCTTTGTCTGGGGGCACCCGTGCGAGCACGCTCCCGAGTCCCGCTGCTGTGTCCATTGACACACACACACACACACACAAACAGGAACCCAAACCCCCAGCCCCCACGCTCGTGCGTGTCACTGAATTTGATTAACAGGAGTGATGCTATAAATCTATCCAATAAGGACAGAGTCATCAGCTGGAGTAGCTGGGCTCATGCACATCGCTGGAACGGATGGGTTCAGGTAAGAAAGCTGCAACACAGTAGGTTTTTCACCTTAATGCATAAAGGTGAAAAACCTGGAGACTTTACAGCCCCTTTAAAGCTGAAGTATGGCAGGTAGGACATTGGGGTAATAGTAAAATCATAATGCAAGCACAGTGTAGTAATGGTTAGCACTCCAGGCTTGCAGCACTGTGGTCCTCAAATCCCAACCAGGACACTACCTGCATGGAGTCTGCATGTCCTCCCTGTGCTGGTCTAGGTTTCCTCCCACACTCCAAAGACATGCTGGTAGAATAACTGGCTCCTGTCTAAACTGCCGAAGTAACAAAGTATGGACTAAGGTTTTCCAAGTAAAATGCAATATCTCATATTTATATGAGAATGGTTGTTGGCCGATTTCCGGAAACAGACAAAGTTCTCACAATCCCTGGGCTTGACTAAATGACTAGAAAAGGAAAGAGACAGAGCTATTTCCCAGTTAATGGGATTTTTATGGAGATGATATGTCTGTTACAGAGGTGAGCACCCAAAACAGCAGTTTATGAAAAAGGTATAAATTAAAGCGGTAGTAAACCCGCAATTTTTTATTTTTATTTTTTAAACCTGCAAAGCAAAATGCATAATGAGCTAGTATGCACCGCATACTAGCTCATTATGAAATACTTACCTTAGAACGAGGCCCCGACATCTGGCCCGATCCACGCCGAGGGAGCTGACATGCTCCCTCTGCGTTTCTTCCGGGTATCGCGGCTCCGGCGCTGTGAGTGGCCGGAGCCGTGATATCGTCACTCCCACGCATGCGCGCGGGAGATTTCATTCCGGCCGGCCGGCCACTGCCGGATTTTCAGGCCGAGAATCCCCTTGTGTGCATGCGCCGCTGCAGTCAGCGGCGCATACCGAGGGGGATATCTCCTAAACCGTACAGGTTTAGGAGATATTTTTTTTTACCTACAGGTAAGCCTTATTATAGGCTTTCCTGTAGGTAAAAGTAAAAAATTTGGGTATACAACCACTTTAAGTAGTATCAAAGCTAAAATAACAACAAGCAGCCAAAATACATAGTTTGGACCATAAATTGTAAGTATTTGAAATCAGATGAGGTACGTAGATGTGCAGAAGTAGCCAACATGTTTGGCAAAGAGCTTCATCAGGGCACTGTATATATCTACGCTTTCCTCTGGTCATGCACCTGGAGATTTGCCTCAATGTCACGATCCCAGCAATAACATAGCACACAAGACGCCGAGGACAAGATGCCAACATGTCATCAGCGTCTTGTGCGCCATGTTATTGCTGGGATCAGGATACTGGGGCAAATCTCCAGGTGTATGACTTTATGTGCCAGACTGTTTATCACACACGATCTCGGCAATAAACCACAATCCAGTTTTCCCACTGGCTATACCCGTTTGGCTCTGGCTTCCATCGGTATTGAGCCCCAGTTGGCGTGCATCAGGATGGGTGTACTTTGAAGTTTTACTGAATTATCTACTGAAAAAGGACCAGATGAAATCATAGAAATATACAATGCCCTGATGAAGAGCTTTGCGAAAAACATGTTGGCTACTTCTGCACATCTACATACCTGATCTGATTTCATATACTTACAATTTACGGTCCAAACTATGCATTTTGGCTGCTTCTTGTTTTTGTTATTTTAGCTTTGATACTACTTAATACATTTATACCCTTTTAATAAACTGCTGTTTTGGGTGCTCACCTCTGTAACAGACATATCACCTCAATAAAAATCCCATTAACTGGGAAAGAGCGCTGACTCTTTCCTTTAATATTCTTTTAATATTTCATATTTACGTGACTGAAAAAATAAAAATATATATATATTTTACATTTTTATTCTTCACCATATAAAAAAAAAAAATGTATTCACCCACATTTAAAGTGTTACTAAACCCAGTACCCGGCATTCCCTATATCTATAAATTTTCATTCCCCTCTGACTGTTCTATGAGGCTGCAGGACCCCTGACCCTCTGTCTAGATGGTGCCAATTGGCCCTGTGATGATCACATGCACCCTCCTAAAAACAAAAAAAACTCTCTAGCAATACACACCAAACTGAGCATGTGCAGCTTGTCCCTTAATGCTCTGTTCTATCAGGAGATGGATTGGGGACTGTGGAAGAAGGGGAGGATAAGAGAAAACAGGACCAAACAGCCTTTTTACACAATGTAGGGGATTAACCCTTAGGTTCCACAGTGAGTATAAGAAGCATGCTGCATATATAGACTGATTTTACGGTTGTAGGTTTAGTAACACTTTAAGCAGATAAAAACCTAGCGTGTATACTTTTCCACGTTTCAAAGAAATAATAAAATTGCTAATAACACGTTAAAGCAAAAGGACATGAGCCTGGGCACAGCCCTGCGACTGCTACAAGGTGTTCTGGGGATTAGACTGATGTTATACCATATGAGCATTGCCATGGAAGTGTTCTGTGGTAGCAAATTATTGCAAAGCAAGAAATCTTATAAAGACGAACCGAAAATGAAATATATTACCACTCATTTCACAGCCAAAGAGCTCAAACCGTAGAGTGCAAGCTCTGTGACAAGCCATGGGGTACACACGAATATACTGGGCAGTGATGGGAGGACTGAAGATATTGGCTTTTCGACCCTCATTGTCTCTATTTCCATGGAAAATCTGGAAGGAAAAATAGTATTTTAGTCAGTCTGTAGTGCTATTCAGTTTAAAACACAAAGACAGATCAGAACATACAGCTGCTGCCAAAAGATAAAAGACACTGAAAAATGACCTAAACTGTATCTAAAAGGCCAAATTATTATTTTTTTTGTTTGGCCAAGAGGCATTAGAACCTCTTATTTTATGTTCCCTGTGCTCCTTCTAGGTAAGCTCACCCTCTTTAAATTTGACCCTTGTCACTGGAACGGACTGAAACTCCCACTGACACCAACGATGGGGCAATATTCACTTCACCGACACCGAGGGTGCACTATTCTTCCCACCGACACCAGCGAGGGGGCACAATTCCTCCCACCGACACCAGCGACGGGGCACAATTCCTCCCACCGACACCAGCGAGGGGGCACAATTCCTCCCACCGACACCAGAGAGGGGGCACAATTCCTCCCACCGACACCAGAGAGGGGGCACAATTCCTCCCACCGACACCAGCGAGGGGGCACAATTCCTCCCACCGACACCAGCGAGGGGGCACAATTCCTCCCACCGACACCAGCGAGGGGGCACAATTCCTCCCACCGACACCAGCGAGGGGGCACAATTCCTCCCGACGACACCAGCGAGGGGGCACAATTCCTCCCGACGACACCAGCGAGGGGGCACTATTCCTCCCACCGACACCAATGAGGGGGCACTATTCCTCCCACCGACAACAATGAGGGGGCACTATTCCTCCCACCGACACCAATGAGGGGGCACTATTCCTCCCACCGACACCAATGAGGGGGCACTATTCCTCCCACCGACACCAATGAGGGGGCACTATTCCTCCCACCGACACCAATGAGGGGGCACTATTCCTCCCACCGACACCAATGAGGGGGCACTATTCCTCCCACCGACACCAATGAGGGGGCACTATTCCTCCCACCGACACCAATGAGGGGGCACTATTCCTCCCACCGACAGCAATCAGGGGGCACAATTCCTACCACCGACACCAATGAGGGGGCACTATTCCTCACTGACACCAATGAGGGGGCACGATCCCTAACACTGATGCCAATGATGGGACACTATTCCATCCATTGACACCAATGAGGGAGGAAATCTTTCCTGCCTGCGGTCTAGGCTTCTTCTGCTGAGGCAAATTAAAACTCTTACCCTCAGTGACATCCTTGATGAGTGTTGAAGGCTGAACAGACCTGTGAAGGGCATGCACAACAAAAGGCAACCAAAGAGTCCTCCACATATTCACTGACAGAAGACTCATGCAGGATAAAAGAATGGGCGATATCTACTAACGTGTCATTGCAAAAGCTTCCAACTGGTGATAGGAGTCTCCAAAAGACTCATGCCAAACATTTATCAATGGGATTCTTAAAACAGGTGCACCTCTATGGTGAGGGTGCTTTATTAAGATGGATACTGCCGGATCCAGAGAAGGAACAGCCCACTTCTTAGTAAAAGACTCCTCAATAAGTATCGGGCTATCAAACTCTTTGGTGCATAAAACAGCTTTCCAGGAGTACCCCGGCCCCAATAAGAGACATCTGGGACTAATGGGTGCATCGGCAAGGTCTTGGTAGTCTTAAGCCTAGTAAAACCTGAGTTTTTTTTTTCCATTTAACCCAGCAGGCAGAATAAAAAAAAAAACTAAAGTCTGGAAGCAGCTCCTGTACTAACTATCCAATGTTCACCGCTGAACTATTGTGTTCTGACAGGGGGGCGGCCACCCCCACCAGAACCCATTGGTCAGCGGTTGAGAGTGCTAATCGGCTGACCTTTTTTGGTCATGCTCCTTCGACAGAAGCCAGACATTCAGCCGACCTCCGACGGACCGGCTGCCATACACATGGGCCAAATGTTCGCTTGTTATTTGGCCTGTGGGTACGGGGCTTTGGGGCCTCTAAAGGATCTTAGACAGGTAGCAGAACGCTCTCAATGCCCGGGAATAATGGCATCCAAGACGCCTCAAGGACATTTTCATCTGTTAAGGATTTCAGAGATTCTTCACCAGACAAAAGCCTCTGTGGGAGAAGTCTCAGGGGAAGGTGTGAAGATACTTCTGTAGTCAGAGTCCACAATCAGGTTTACAATTTTCCCATGGAATCCTGCAGAATGGTATTGAATCTTCCTGGAAGAGAACGGAGGAGGGGGCTCTCCTGACAAAGCCAAAGAAGACTCCGAGAAGTCAAGCAGAGGACAACATTCCAGGCTGTCAGATCCTTGAGTGGGTGCACAGTAGGCAGCACTGGAGCAGTTAGTGGATTGTAAAATGGAGGGACCCGTCACAGCAAGACCGCTACCCATGTGTCTGGGATGTTGCCTTGCAAGGCAGAGACAATGTAGCTAAGGGTGCTTTGGGTACTCACTAACTGGCTGCTGGGATCAAAAGATATTTGGATGGCCAGAGTGGACTAGGTCACTATAAGCAGACAGCAAAGGCCAACCAAAGAAACTCCCCGTGTTACTTACAATAGGGAGCAGCAGGAAGGTGTTACCAAATCCTGAATGGCAGAAACAAAGGCGTGCAACACTCCCCCCTAACTAAGTTTGTCATTGCTCAGTCCTTCAGTACTAAAAGAGAAGTACGGGAATCTGGAATATTTTTTGCAGAATCATACTTGCCTAGCTGGATGGAGCATCGATCCAATGCTGCATCTGTCCCCCGCCGGCTCTAAGGCTGAGAACGGAGCGATCAAACAGCGTATCCACCGGTTCTCCCCATTCCCTGAGGAGAGAACTGTTGACTGTCAGTCATAGGATTTCTGCTCCCCCCCCCTTCGCTCACTGGAGCGCTGGGCCGTGGAGGGGGTGGGAGCGGCTGGCTCAGGATATCAGCGGATAGCTGCGAGGCTGAGGAGGGTGTTGGTCCAGCCATATGGTCGCTATCTTGCCCGAGCCTGGACCAGCTCTGTGGATGTCAGCAGACAGTGGACTTCAGCCCTCTGTCTGCTGAAAATGGGTTCCATTGGAGAAATACAGCCAAAAAAGATTAGGCTGTACTTCTCCTTTAACCTTTTTTTCCGGTAAACGGGTTAAAAATAGGGAAATAGGGCTATTAAGGTTACCCAATGATCATAATAATGAGGTAGCCCGTGTTCAGCCCATATGGCCTACTCACAAAGCGAGTCCTCAGATTGAGTCACGCCAGAGGCCATGCACGGCAAAGACTGGAAAGCACTAGAATGCTGAGCCTCGTGCCCTAAAGACACCTTGCAGACTAGCCCCGCAATTGTCCAGTTGAAGGGGTCTGGGTACAGCCTCCAAAGCTAGTGATTAGGATACGACAGTCTGAATAGCTGTGTACAGAGACCTGTCCAGGCAGCGTATAGGGAAAAATTAATTGAAAAAAAAAAAAGCAGGAAAAATGAAAACACCATTAGTGGTAAAGTGCCGCTAACTTTAGCAATGTTTTATTGCTGCAATAGTGGTGATTTTCGGCCACTAGTGGTGCACTTTTAACCCCTCTAGCGGCCAAATAAATGGTTAATGGCACCCGCAAAGCACCCCTGCCGAATCGCTTTTCAGGCAGTGGCCATTGATGTCAAAGGCAGAAGTGGCGTGTATACACCACTTTCGTACCGCCCGAAAGATGCTGCTTGCAGGACCTTTTCTAAACATCCTGCAAGCGCACCGCTCCAGTGTGAAAACCCTCGCACACTCACACTGGGACTGCAGGGGAGGCGTTTTTTTCAGGCGCTATTTTTAGCCCTTTAGCACCTGAAAAACACTTCAGTGTGAAAGTAGTCTAAAATGAAAGAGAAAAATTAAAACGCCCCATAATTATGAAGGCTTTATGTACACTGCTGCTGGTAAACGGACGTTTAGGAGCAGTTGGGCATTTTTTTCCAGCTGCCCCTGAACTCTCCTCTATGTTATCTTATCTGTCCATGTACACAGGGACATTTCTAGGCAGTTGAGTTTAGAAGCATTTTTTCTAAATGCATTTGAAATGCCAAATGCCTGTAACAGCTTGTAAATGCGTGTCAATGTGGTAACTAACTCGCATTTAGCCGCATTTTGTTTACAGGCATTTTTAATTTTTGACTATTTGGGAAAAAAAAAAAAAAGCTTCTAACACACAAGCGTGACATATAAACGTTGCAAAACTGACGTTGTTAAACGTCAGTTACTATCTGTCAAGTTCAACTATTCAGGAGAGGTTGTAACAATGTCCCGTGTACATGGGGCCTAAAGGGCGCCTGTGTTTTAGGAAAGGACAATTAAATTGCAGATTGTTTGCAAATGTGCACATGCTGTGTCCTAAGGTTATTTCAGCTGCGCCCATTATCAGCTTCAGATGAAGATTCCAAATCATGAATATATACACTTCACTTTCATTTTCAGATCATTAGAAATACACCAGTCAAAGCTCCTCTCATCTCCTACCTGCACTTTATCCTGACCCACACTCTTGTAGAACGTGAAATCCTGTCCATCAACACTGTACTCCACTTTAAATTCTTTCATGTACTCGGCCTTTCCCATCCGGCTGGCTCCCTGGGTGATGATTCCAGACACTTGCAGTTGCCTCAACAGATTCACCTGCATAGAAAAGAAGACATTACAGTGTCGCACGTAGGGCCGAAACAACTAATCGATTAATCAACAACTAACTGATTATGAAATAAATCGATTAATAGGCGAGTAACATGATGGGTAAAAAAAAAAAAAAAAAAAAAACACACAACTAAAATTATCCCTTTATAGTACAAAAAGAGCAAATAATCGCTACTGTAAATATTACTTTCACTGTTCCACAGGTAAAAAAAATAAAAATAACCCCTTACAGTAGTGATTATTTGCTCTTTTTGTACTGTAAAGGCCTAATTTTAGTTTTTTTACCCCGATTATGTTACTAAACGTCTTAGGCCTGGATTACACCTATGTGTATTTTTGATGCTTTTTGCAGAAGCACACTACAGTTTATTTAACATGGTTTCCTATGGGACACTTTAACATCTATGCTTTTTTCAGCTGCTGTGTATTTGGAGAGGGTCAGGGACTTTTTTCAACACAAAACATTTTTTTTGGTTCAATAGACTTCAATGGAGAAGCTGAAGAAAAGCATGTAATGCGTTTTTGCAGCAATTTGTGTTATCTGCCCAACAAATTGGCCAAAAAAAAAAATGAAAATCGCATCAAAATCACATGCGCAAAAATCAAAACACACCGCAAAAACAGATGAAAAGCAAACTGCATAGGTGTGTACTGATCCTTATGCTGTCCACACAGATCAATTTTCAGACAAGAATATTCATACAATCAAAAAAAACTGCTATACAAAATACAAAATTATAAAGAAATAATAAAATTAAATTACAAAGAACATTCATACAAAAAATCTTTTTACATTCGCTGAATGAAAGAATTTTGTTTGAAAACGTCACTTGTTTTTAACATTCTGGTTTAAAATTAATGTAATTTCTGAACAAAAACCACATACACTAAATGTAATAATGACACTGGCTGGGAAGGGGTTAACATATGGGGCGATCAAGGGGTTAAATGTGTGCCCAACAATGTGTAATCTGTGAGTATTACTAAGCAATGCGCTGGATTTTACTTTTACTTTGCAGGGAGAAAAAAATAAATATAAATATAAAGATTGCACATCGCTGTGGACAGTGGAAAGCCATGTGTTTACCTACACCAGGCTCTCTTCGCTCATTGGCTCAGCCGATTATTGGGCTCTGGCCATAAATCATTGGACGGGCCCAACTGATCAGCTTGTGCTGCAGTGAAAGGCGCACCCTTACCCGGAAATACAAAATCACATGTATGCGATCCAGTGCAGTGCAGCCGCCCTATCACAGCATAAGTGAGGTGGGCGGTCCTGAAGCAGTTAAGGGCCTTTTCACACTGATCAGTTTTTCAGTTTAAAAAAATAAATAAATAAAAGCGTAAGAAAAAGAAAAAGCAATAAAAATGCATCACTATTCATACCGGTCAGTTGCATTTTTGGCTGCTTCCACACTGCTCTGTTGCAAATAGGCAGTAAAAATACATAATCTTCCACTTTTTTAACTGAAAAACCAATCAGTGTGAAAGGGCCCCAACATGCACCAAAAATGCAGCACGCAGAATGTTTAAAACGCAACTGACTGGTGTGAAGAGTTCCATAGGATTGAAATGAATGTATTATGTGTTTTTACCATATTTTTGCACTGGAGCAGTGTGAAAACAGCAGCCAAGAATGCAAATGAAACACAACTGACCGATATGAAGAGTTCAAAAGGGTTTAAAATGAATGCGTTTTCTTCCTTTTTTTTTTATCTTAACTGAAAAAATGATCAACAAATGGAATCACTTGTCACACACCACACCCCCACCCCAATGTTAAACAGCACGTATTATTGACAAACCTCTCCTGGCAGCTATTGTATTCTCGGTTCACACCTATGAAGTTTGCCTTTGATAGTTTCTGCAGTGCTTTTTGCACAATTAGATTTTGCAGTGATTTGCTTTTTTTATGCTTTTTTTATCCCCAAAAATGCAGTGGCTGAAAAAAGCATAGATGTGAATGTGTCCCATAGGAAACCATGTTAAATGAACTGTAGAGCATTTCTGCAAAAAGTACCAAAAAATGCATAGGTGTGAACCGAGCCTAACACTCTCCACCTGTGGGTTGTCGGGATACCTGAACATTGGCAGGAGTCGGCTCCTTGGATTTTCCGATGGAAGGATGCCGACAGTGACACCCAACACTCAAATTTTACCCGGTTCTTCAGTAACCAGATGGCATTTCATCCATGTATGACCAGATTAGAATATCAGGATCGAAGCGGTTTCAAAACAAACATCAAAAAGGGATATACAGTCTGTGGCCATAGAGCCCAGACACACAGAGTTTGGTTTGCTAAAACTGGAGAGGGCAAAATCTGGTACAGCTGTACATGGGAGCCAATCAGTTTCTAACTTGAGCTTGTTCACTAATGCCGCGTACACACGATGGGACTATTCAGAACAGAGTCTGTCGGACAATCCGCCTGTGTGTGGGCTCCGGCTAACTTTTTCTTTCCAAAAGTCCGGCGGACTTAGAAAGAATATCCGCCGTAGGGGGAATATATAGGGCTCCGTTTCCTGCGTTTCCAGTTATTTTTCAAAGCTCTGTTTTTTTAATCTTGGGTGAGTTGATCTCCTTATTTCCCTTATGTGATGATGTATACCTACTTTTCAAATGATGTTTCGATTTTTCTATATATTACTTGGTTGATTGTATAATGGTCTTTTTATTGTTTACAATATAAATATCCTCCTGAAGAAGCGGGTGTTCCGCGAAACTAGTAGGAGACCCTGTACGCCACTAGAACTGAACTCTTTTTTGAGTATCTGTAAATGATTAAAACTTTGGGGTGTACCATGATTTTAACAATGATGTTTTGTGTATTGTTTATCTTTTTATGCATTTATTAAACATTAGTAAACTTTATTTATTATTAGTTTTCTCTTTTTGGAATTAAAAGTACCGGTATAGTCCAAACAACATTTTTTAGTTCGAGTTGGTCCTAGGAGGCTAGCGTGAACGGCTGCCCCAATACCCCCACACCAAATCCCTCGATAGTTAAGATTTGTGGATGATGGTACTTAGTATTTATATCAGAGGCGATACTCGTAACTATTTGGACTTGGAAAGAAGTTTTGACTCAAAATTGTCTGCTGGTCCTCAGGGACTGTGACATCACAAGGGGGCGGGGTCACCATGTGACATCACCCGGTGACCCCACCCATTGTCCCTATATAAGAGAGAGAGCGTTGTGTCAACATCGCAAGGAAGAAGAAGAAGAGAAGAAGGCGGCAGCGATGACAGAAGATCGGGCCAACGCTAGAAAAAGAGCTATAAGAAGATAGCGGTGGCCCGGCAAGAAGAACCGAAGAGCGGGACAAGAACCCAAATTCGGAAGAAGACCCCTGGACAACTGCAGCGACGAAGAAGAAAGCCAGGCCCCCCCTTCCCCAAAGCACCCCCCCCCATGTTGAGGGCACGTGGCCTGGTACGGCTTAGGAGGGGGGCGCTCGCTCATCCCCACCCCCTTTCCTGATCGGCTGGGCTGCGTGCTTGGATAAGGGTCTGCTATGGACTTTGGGGGACCCCTACGCCATTTTTTCAGCATAGGGGTTTCCGATGAAGGCGGCGACATTCACTTCCTTCGCTAGTCCCATCTACCTGGAGCCATGTTCAAAATAAACAGACTTTTCTCCGTGTGTGGGCAAATCCATTCATTTCAAAAGTCCGACGGACTCCCGCCAGTAGTACGGCGGGTTGTCCTAGCCCGCCAGAAAATCCGGTCGTGTGTGGGCAGGTCTGCTCGTTCATAAAGTCTGGCGGACCTCAGCTGCAAAGTCCAGCGGTTTGTCCGCCGGATTAAGTCCGCCGGATAGTCCGATCGTGTGTAGGCAGCATAAGTGTTACTAAAGCCACAACAGTAAAATTAGTCTGTATGTGCAGAACAGCATGCATGTTATTTCACTGTGGAACTTAGGCGTTAATCCTCTGCATGGTGTAAAAAGGATCTTTCATCCTGTATGGACAGATCCTCCCGTCCTGCAGGGTTTCTCTTGGCAAGGCCAGATAAGTCACAGTCAGAGTGGCAAGTCTGCACATGCTCAGTTTGGTCTCTATTGCTGGAGAGAATATTTCCTTGCTGAGCTGAGCTTTTTAGGTCACATGATATTGACATCACACATGTGGGTGTGTATACAGATCCCAAATGACAGCCCAGTTCCTCCCTCCCTCATCCGCCATGCCCAGTAACTAAAAAAAGAACACAGTGGGTGGGATGTCACATCTTGATTGATGGATGAGCCGCCTCCCATAACAGCACGAGGACACAGGCTATAGTGGAAATCTCTTCCTACCTGAACACTCAGCACTTGGGCAGACCCTGTAATTTATCACATGACCGTGGTATACAGATCAGCTATAAAAGGTATATATAGTGCCAGATGGGAGGTAGAGGAACTATTTTCATATTACTGGGTTTAATAAGACTTTAAGCTTTGACAATACAACCTGGAAGCTGACTGGTTTATATGCAAAGCTGCTAGGTTTAGCAAATCAACCCCACAGCCTTCAAAACTGGGATGCCCTGCAAGTCTGTGATCTAAGGGGTCATGAAGAGTCCACTGAGCTATCTGCTTCATATCATTGTATGCTGTGCAAAATGAACAAGCCATGCATCTCAACGGTTTTTCTAACCAGGCAGGTGGAAAATCACATGTAGCAGAACAATTTTTCTTAATCGTCTCATACCTGAATCCAGGGGTGCTTGTCATAACTACTTGCAGTCCATGCATTAACCATGCCTTTATTGTTCAGACGAGCAAGGTTAGGCCCCCATCGCTGTAGGCCAAGGAAACCATGATACAAGGAAGAAGATGTAATCTGGGCATCCGCTATCGCTCCACCCTCCATTCCTAGAGCATTGGCACATCCTGGACAAATACACGTGAAATGCATTAATAGAATAATCATGAACAGGACTCACAAGTTAAAGTGGCACTTCACTCTCTCATGTATTTTTTTGCTAAAAAAATAGTTAGAACCCTAAACACACACACACACATACATATATATATATATTATATAAAACACACAGTGGTGTAGCATGGGGGGGGTGCTGTGGCCCTGGGCTCCACATTTAGGGGGGTGCAATTTCGTGCCAGTAGGGTCACCTGCCTCCTCCTAATTTTAATTAAAATATATATATATATATATCATTTTTTTTTTTTTTTTTATAAGCAGAGGCCCTAGAGCAGGGATGTCCAAACTTTTTTCAAAGAGGGCCAGATTTGATGAACTGAACATGCGCGAGGGCCAACCATTTTGCCTGACATTCTTTAAACCATTAAAATTCGGTCTAAGCGTGTTCGTCCGAGCACTAATACACCGCCCAACAAGAATTCTCTTGCCTTTGTGGCTGTGTGTGGTGAAGAGATGAACTCAAGTGTATTATTTGGATACACCGTATTTATTGGCGTATAACACGCACCTTCACTTTAAGAGGGAAGCTTCAAGAGGGATTCCACCTAAAAAAAAAAAATATTAAAAGCCAGCAGCTATAAATACTACAGCTGCTGACTTTTAATAAATGGACACTCACCTGTCCCGGGTTCCAGCGATGCCGGCAGCCGAGGCCGATCGATCCCTCGGCTCCTGCCATCACCATTCTAGGTGAGGGAATCAGGAAGCGAAGCGGCTTCACTTCCCGGTTCCCTACTGCGCATTTGCGCGAGTCGCGCAGCGCAATAGGAATTCTCCGCGCTGTCACTGGGACCCGTGTGTGTCCCAGCAGACAGTGCGGCAGGACAGGATATGACAGACTCCCACGGGAGTCTATGCCCGGAAGTGGGTGTAAATACCTGTCTTTGACAGGTATCTCCACCCCCCTCCCCCCTGTAAGGTGCCAATTGTGACACCGGAGGGGGGGAGGGTTCCGATTAGCGGAGGTTCCACTTTAGGGTGGAACCCCGCTTTCAGGAAAAATAAAAATAAAAAATGTTAAATAAAGAACTGTGAAAAAAAAAATAAGGGTCAGTGCCCATCTGCAGACCCACAATTGCCACAATTGCCGGGAACGCAGCGCCCACCATTGCCGGGAACGCAGCGCCCACCATTGCCGGGAACGCAGCGCTCACCATTGCCGGGAACGCAGCGCTCACCATTGCCGGGAATTCACTCACCATTGCCAGGAATTCACTCACCATTGCCAGGAATGCAGCCCCACAATTGCAATTGCCAGAAATGTAGCCACCATTACCATCACTGCAGCCATGGAGGGCAGGACGAGCGCCAAAGACATCCTACAGGAGAATTTCCTGTTTACACATCGGCCCCTTTAAGAGATAGTCCCGCCTCCTCTGATGGACAGAACAGTCGTCCAATGGCAGAGATGGGACTTCCTATTACAGCTGCCGTGTAAACAGGAAATTCTCCTCCTTTGTGCACGGCACTCATCCTGCCTCCTCCCTCCGAGGCAGCCGGACTATATATCTTTTGTGACCCCGGCGCTGGGAGATTGCTGGGGGTCACAAAAGATGTATATGTTTAATTAACCAGGCGGGCCGTTCAAAACTGGACCGCGGGCCGCGATTGGCCCACGGACCGGACTTTGGACATGCCTGCCCTAGAGAGTTTTATGTCACGCGGTACACGCGCAGCGGTTTTTCCCAACAAAATTTTTTGGGAAAAATACACTTTTTAAATTATAAAAACGCCAAAAAAAAAAAAAAAAAAAAACAATTTTTTTTTTGCAAAATATAAAAAGATGATGATGCACCGAGTAAACAGATACCAAACATGTCATGTTTTAAAATTGCACATGTCTGTGCAACAGCGAAACAACGTTACTTTTACTATCCATAGGCGATGCTTTAAAAACCTTTACAGTTAATGACTTTATTTACAGAGGAGGTCTGGTGCTAGAATTACTGCCCATGATCTGACGTTTGCAGCGATACCTCACATGTATGAGATGATTGCATGCGTGTGGTACTGACACGCACGTTCACTTTTGCGCACTGGGGGACAGGAGGCACTTAAAAAAAATATATATAATGTACATTGTTGCTTTTTTTTTTTTTTTCACTTTTATTGCTGTCACAAGGAATGTAAACATCCCTTATGACAGCAATAGATGTGTCAGGTACTCTTTATGGAGAGCTCTGGTGTCTATAAGACCCCAAATACCTCCTCTGCACTTACAAGCATTTGATCACACCAAGATCTGTGTGTTTCAAATGCTTCTGATTTTGTAAAAATTGTGCTGTTGACATCCAGGTAAACCAGAAGTGAAGTCAGGTCATCGAATAGCAACACAGTCAGGGGTTAATATGGCGCACTCTGGAACTAGCCACATACTAATAAAATGTGCGTGCATAGAGTGGAGGGGTATAAATCAGGGGACAATTAAAAGGCACAATAGTGATAAGAAATGGACTAGGTAGTAGATGTTAGCGTTTGGCAAAGCATATAAAACATTAGTCCATATTATAGTCCTTATAAGATGCTGAACACTTGTGGGATGCCAGTCCTTAAAGCAAGAAGAGGCTCTAGAATCAAATCAGGAAAAAAAGAAAGAGAGACGGCGCCCTCTAAGTGCAGCAGATAATTAAAACAGATTACTAGAGGATTAAAAACGCTCACAAACGAGTTATGGGGTACAAGCATGTATGTAATACTTATTCCAAGTAACAAGGATCTCCTGAGCTGCTTGAAAAAGGCTCCAGCACCTTCGATCTGTCGGATATCCGGAGGCGCTGTGGATTCCTATCGCTTCCTGATGGCTGGAGCGCAAGTGGTGGAGGCTCGGTGATGATCTGTGGTCTCTTGGAGGATTTTACGTTTGTGAGTGTTTTTAATCCTCTAGTAATAAAACTGTTTTAATTACATGCTGCACTTAGAGGGTGCCGTCTTTCTTTTTTCTTGATTTGATTCTAGAGCCTCTTCTTGCTTTAAGGATGGCGCCGTCTTGCTTTCTTTTTTTCCTGAAGTCGGGTCATGGCATCTGGGTTACCATAACCGAGAACCAAACAAAGGTGATGCGGTCTTTGTTCAGCTCTCCGATCAGCTGGTGTCCAAAGAAGTTCAGTTTAGCAGCCCCCCCCCTACTTCATTCATCTAGTCCTAGACAGTTGGTGCACATCTGGGATATGCACGTCACATAACCCAGGAGGCATAGTACTCCATTGAGAAAGGAGGAGGGGGGAGTCATCAAAAGGCCCGGCAGCTGAAGCCAAAAGTGCCAACAGACCTTCCTCTAAAGTTAAATAAGAAGAAGATGGTAGCCTGGTATAGAGCAAGGCAGAATTACGAGAGGAACACTGCTGGATCCACTGGGTGGGTGTGAATATCCAAAATGTCCTGAACCAGCATCAAAATGAGAAAGAAAAAAAAAGAAAAAATAACTGGTGGGGCTGGAGATGCACTTTAAAAAATTGGTAGGATACCTCGCTTGGTCATTTTTTGGCTACAGGTAAGCCTATAATAAGGTTTACCTGTAGGTAAAATAAATATCACCAAAACATGCACCGCTTAGGAGATATTCACCCTGGATGCAGCCAGTTATATGATGCACTCTGAAGGACCAGCATACCTTGCCGGACTTTCAGAGATTTGTGCCGGAACCGAAGGGTCCCACCAATTTCATAGCCAGGGCGTGTGAACCCAGAAGAAAGACCGGGCAAATGTTTCAACCCTCTCAGTGGTGACAATACGGCGATGGAGGGTTTTGTTCCAAAGTGAGTGCACAATTGTCTTTTTTCACAAGCCACACAGCATAAGTGCAGCAAAAATCACAAAACAGAAATATCAGCAATCATTCACAGATTGTGTTTCATTCATAAAAGATGTAGTATGGTTTCTATGAACGGTGGAGCTGGGCGCAAAGTGCGGGCATAGTCGGGCTCTCTTGATGAGAGCCTGTAAAGCTGCCCATAGACGGAATAGGGGGCACAGGCCGAATATTGATCCATGTTTGGGCACTGTGATTTCTGTACAACCAATCTACTGATCAACTTCTCTACAGCCACCCTGCAGAAAAATTTCCTCTCGATCAGTGCTGTAAGCTATAGCCTGCCACACTGATCCATGTATTCTGACAGCGGGGAAGTCTCCCTGTTGTCAGAATAAAATGACACAGTGGGAAGGATTCCCCCATCTATCTCGAATGTGTGGATGGGGGAAATAAAAATTAAAAATTAAAATAAATATCAGGCCAGTTTTTTTCCTTCAACGCTCTGGTTGAATGAAAATAATTGACTCATCTATGAGTTTCCTACGGTTGTGGTAGCCCATTAGTTATATTATCTCCTCCCCCAGAAATTGAAAACTACAGGAATGAGGACTGGATGAGGAACTTTCCCTAACAGAAGAGGAATCAACACAAGGGACACATCCTACTGACTTGGAATTTATGACCCACGTGCTGATTTTTCGGTTTGCGATTTTGGCTGCACTTTGGCTTCAAATAAAGAATGAAAAAGAAATACATCCCCCACTATTCCTGACTTTTGAAATTAGTATAAAATGACTTCTTGGAAGCAATAGAAAAAGCAAAGACATTACTAAAATTGCCTAATGACTCCATAACCGTCAGGGCCGCTGATAGGCCAGTACAACTGGCCCTGCTGTACCGGGCCTGACCAGCAGGGGGGGCCCGGGCAACCTGAACTGCAAAGTAAATAAAAAAAAAAAAAAAAAAAAAAAAAAAAAAAAAAAGATTCTCCTCCACCGATCATCGTCCGCACAACCCCACCCCCGTTCGGTAAGGTTTTTTTTTTTATTAGATGTGATTAGTCTGTGCTGTATGAGGCTGCAGGGGAGGGACTATTTGTTGTATTTCGGGCGCGGAAGAATACGCCTTCTGCGCCCGCTCCTCCTGCTCCGCACACAGCACAAGTCCAGGCCAGCATACCCTATGGTGTTGCGGAGTGATATTCCTCTCTCTCTCTCTCTCTCTCCGCGTGAGAAGAAGTAGCAAAGTGAGAGGAGCAGAGAGTGCAGGGGCCGGGCGATCGAGCTATTGTGGACACTCAAGAAGAGGGAGGAAGTGATCTCTGCTGCCCTGCTGGAGCTAACAATTACACAGGTGAGGTGTATGCTTGAAGTTCAACATCTACTACTACTCTGCAATACATACTCTGCAATACATACCCTGCCAATACATACCCTGCCAATACATACCCTGCCAATACATACCCTGCCAATACATACCCTGCCAATACATACCCTGCCAATACATACCCTGCCAATACATACCCTGCCAATACATACCCTGCCAATACATACCCTGCCAATACATACCCTGCCAATACATACCCTGCCAATACATACCCTGCCAATACTCTGCAATACATACTCTGCCAATACTCTGCAATACTTACCCTGCCAATACTCTGCAATACTTACCCTGCCAATACTCTGCAATACTTACCCTGCCAATACTCTGCCAATGCTCTGCAATACTTACTCTGCCAATACCCTGCAATACTTACCCTGCCAATACTCTGCAATACTTACCCTGCCAATACTCTGCCAATGCTCTGCAATACTTACTCTGCCAATAGCCTGCAATACTTACCCTGCCAATACTCTGCAATACTTACCCTGCCAATACTCTGCAATACTTACCCCGCCAATACTCTGCAATACTTACCCCGCCAATACTCTGCAATACTTACCCCGCCAATACTCTGCAATACTTACCCCGCCAATACTCTGCAATACTTACCCCGCCAATACTCTGCAATACTTACCCCGCCAATACTCTGCAATACTTACCCCGCCAATACTCTGCAATACTTACCCCGCCAATACTCTGCAATACTTACCCCGCCAATACTCTGCAATTAATACCCTGCCAATACTCTGCAATTAATACCCTGCCAATACTCTCCAAAATACCATTTTATTTATTCATTAATGGTTTGTATTACATATAGATATTAAAGAGGTATGTTCTCATCTGAAAACAGTATTTCTTTTGGATAATCAAACCTATAACTGACTGGAGAAAAACAAATATCACTTGTAGACAAACCTACACTTTGTTTCAAGGCGGGGTCTGGGGAGGGGCAATGGGTGGGGCTAAAGGAGGGACCAGGGCAGGGCCAGGGTGGAGCTGAAGGGGGCCCCGTCAGATAGGCTGTACGGGGCCCCAAGATTTCTATCAGCGGCCCTGATAACCGTTACTATCATTGGGCTCAGGGTCCACCTAAAACCCGACAGTATTTCAGGAGTTTCCAGCAGTCAGTAAAGTTTCCTTTAGGATCTATCCTTGCATGCACCATACAGAGAGATTGTCTGACCATACAGACAGGTGTGCCAACATCTGTTACTTTAATAAAAAAGACCAACAAAATCTTTACTATACCGCTAATACCAAGAATAACAAGATATTTAACATTTAATGAAGTAAATTTACGATAAAAAAAAAAAAAAACACAACACACAACTTACGAATTTGGCAAGATTTCCCAATATAGGGCGACGCACATCTGCAGCTGTAATCATCGTCAATGTGACTGCAAACTCCTCCATGTTTACAAGGCAGTGAAGAACAATGATTGTTATCTGAAAAAGAAGAAGAGCAATTAACTGTAATACAAGAGAAGATAAAACCAAGTGAAGTGAAGACACAAAACGATTGTCTATTTTATAGTGGAAATTTCTATGTCTAATGAACAAATCATCCACAATCGTGCTCCACAATCCTCACCCTGTCATGTAAATAACTTGTGCTGTACACCAAAATATCAGTCCAACCCAGGGGTCGGATCTACAGCCCACTGCAAGATTTTATCCAGCTTAGATCTGATGTGCACAATCTCCGCTTCTCCCTTCCAACAACTCGTGTGCACAACCCCCCCCCCCCCACCCCCCCTCAAGACCACCAGTGTCCAAGAAATCAATCACAATATTGCTTTACCATTTACAGGAGGACAGAAATTCTTCCATGCAGACCTGATCTGCCCCCTGACCTGATGCTACACAGCTCTGCAAGACTGGGGGGGGGGGCTCTGAGAGGGACAGTGATGAAAGGGGGGGGCTCTGAGACCCTGGCGCATGGGGGGGGCTCTAATGGGGACCCTGACGCATGGGGGGGCTCTAATGGGGACCCTGACGCATGGGGGGGCTCTAATGGGGACCCTGACGCATGGGGGGGCTCTAATGGGGACCCTAATGTACTGAGGGAATCTAATAGGGACCCTAATGTACTGGGGGAATCTAATGGAGACCCTGAAGTACTGGGGGAATCTAATGAGGACCCTGAAGTACTGGGGGAATCTAATGGGGACCCTGAAGTACTGGGGGAATCTAAAGGTGGCTCTGATGTACTGGGGAGAATCTAATGGGTACCCTGATGAAAGGGGAAAATCAGATGACGACCTTGATGTAAGGGGAATCTAATGAGGATACTAATGTACGAGATGAATCTAATGGGGACACTAATGGGAACTAATGGGGACACTGATAAGCTCCGAAAGGGACACAGAAAGAAGGTGGGCCTCGGATGTGTACACTGATATAACGGGGATTCTGATGAGAAAGGTGAAGACTGGATGTATTTTTGCTCAATATTTATTAATGTTTAAATTTATTTGAAATTTATTTGCTTTGCTTTACTGAAGGTCTCTCTCTGTTCTAATTTCATATCATAAGGAATACAAAAATAGTTCCAAGTAAAACTTACTCATTCATATAAATTGTATTCATTGGAACTTTTTTGACCTGTGAATATTTGTAAAATACATTATGTGGCTCCTGTACTGAAAATCGTGGAAGCCCCTGGTTGAATCTAAATACTATAAGGGGGGTGTAATTGTACCCCAAACAATCTTACCACTGGCCCCATTAGGTTAAAGAGTATCTACACCCAAGGACAACAATGTTATATATTGAGGCTAACCGGTCCTTTCCGGCTTTACACGTCACACTTCCTGTCCTATGGTGACAACACTCTTAGGTCTCATGTACACACAGACGAGGTTAACCGCCAGCCATGATTTTGCTGCGTTTTGTGGCCGGCGATCAAAAGGTTCCTATCCTGAACCCGATTCTTCCACATTCAGGAGAGGGAGGTTGAGCCTCCCCTGACCGAGGCAGCTCCTAAACTCTTGTAAAAACCTGTGCGTACATAGGCTTTTATGGAGTTGTGTTTAGGGGCTTTGGCAAAAAGTAAAAAAACAAAAAAAAATAAAAAAACTCAAGTTTAGAAGCTGTAGTATACATGAGCTCTTACTGTATTTATATAGCAGCAGTATTGTTGCCCTGAGAAAGGATGAGAGGACACCTCCCATAAGAGTATAGAGGTGTCCTGAAGTCCAGAGAAATGGGAACAATGCTGATACAAGTGCAGCACAAAAAAGGGGTGCAGGAAGTGATCTGCTCACATGATTTCAGGCAGGATCAACAGCCGTTTGTTTGCACTTTTTGAATACAAAACCATTTTAATAGTACATTTACCAAACCAAAAAGGCATATATACTAGAGCTGCACGATTCTGGCTAAAATGAGAATCAAGATTTTTTTGCTTAGAAGATAGATCAAGATTCTCTCACGATTCTCGTGGCGTAACATCTTTAACATTAAAACAAAAAAAACAAAAAAATTGTGCTAACTTTACTGTTTCTTTATGGATTGGATTTATGGTTGGAGTCCAGGCTGAGGTTGCCACTTTACTCATCACTTCAGGACACCTAAATGTGCGACTTTTAGGGGCCACCCCATTGTTCTCTGAAGCCTGATATTAACCATGACCGATTCCTACCCCCTGTCAGGACTCTAGAAGCAGCTGCGGAAGCATTGATTACATACCCCTTTACCACTGAGCCTGAGTGGCACACACACATTTCCTAGGTCACATATTGCGATCATCGAGTGGCAAACCAGCCAAACATGACGCATCGGGAAGCGCCGCAAACACCTGCATGCCAAAAATAGTGTTAAAACAGGCGGCGAGGAAGCATCAGTCAATCACCTCTAAAAAGCAGCCCAAACGTGGATCACATGGATTCAGAGAAGCACTGGATTTAGACATTATATATATATATATATATATATATATATATATATATATATATATATATATGCTCCTACTATGGAGGCTCTCAATTCATAGCGTTAGGACTGAAGAGAATACTGGGATTGTCGCGGCTCTGCAGCTCACACATGTATTTGCAAATGTGTGCAAACATGAACTGTTGGACAGGATCATTTGGTTTGTTGCAGGCTGGTAAGTTGAGCTGGGAATTGTTTGTTTCGTTTTACATGCCTAAACCTAGCTTTAGGGTCCATGTACAATGGCTTAAAAAATAAAAAAATAAAAAAAACAAACACACAAGGCAGTTACCTCTACAGAAAACGCTGTATAAAAATATTTAGCATTTTTGTGCCAGCATTTAGCACATTCTAGCAGTATTTAGGAGCTTTGGCTTTTAACAATTGTTTTTACAACAAAACATATGCTCACTGTTATACCTAAGGAGTTAATCCTCCACATTGTGTAAAAAGGCTGTTTGATCCTCTCTTCTCTGATCCTCCCCTACTTTTACTGTCCCCAATCTATCTACTGATAGAACAGAGCCTTGGGGGTACTCTGCACATGCTCAGTTTGGTGTGTATTGCTAGAGAGTTTTTTACCATTTTTTTTTATTTTATTTTTTTTAGGAGGTGATCAGCACAGGGCCAATCAGCATTGTCCAGACAGAGGGTTAGGTGCCCCGCAGCCTCATAGGACAGTCAGATTAGAATTAAAACACCTCCTACAAGCTTTACCCAGCGCTGGGCCAGACACTGATAGAAGTCACAAGACTGCTATATACTGCTGATGAGAAAAGGTATTTAGCAGGTATTTAGCAGGGGGGGGTTCTTATACTTGCAAACCATCAGCTTAAAATGATCCAAACTCAGTGAGAACCTAATGGCATGTGTAACCTGCTGACTGTGAAGGGAAAAAAAAGCAGAAGGAAAGGAACAAATGTGTAATATAATCAAGTTTTATTTAAAAGATGTTTTAACTTAAAAGCGCAAGTTCAAATTTTCAGAATAAATGCTAAAAACTCAACACCATCCCCGCCCTCCCTGTACTTACATCGGTGGGTGATTACACACAGTGTACAGTATGGACAATTATACCCTGTAAACTACAACCTACTACTAACCTACCTTGTCACCCTATAATTTGCCCATCATGCCTCTACTCCTTAACCCAGGTGACATTACTGTAAGACCCCTTTCGCACTGTGGCGGTGCATGCGCCGCTAGGTTTAATGGCGCTTTATTGCTGTTATAGCGGTGATTTTCAGCCGCTAGTGCGTTTTGAACCCCCATTAGCGGCCAAAGAAAGGGCTGATGGCGTCCATGTTGCGGCACTGCAAAATTGCTTTGCAGGCGCTTATGGCAGCGCTGCCCATTCATTTCATATGGCACGAGATTGGATTCACTTGGATCCTTCAGCTTTTCCAGGCTCTTGTTGAGAAGCCAACCCTTGCGTGGCCTTCTCCCGAAGAGTCCTCCCCTGGATAACTTCACAGTTGCTGGGCCTCTCCACTAACAGACGGCACCGGACCACCTCTGAACCCTTCCTTTAGTTAGCCAGCCCGAGATGTAAAGTTGAGTGGATCTGCACCCCAGGCCATGGAAGTCCTGGGAGCTGGTCAGGAGGACCAGGACCATGCAGTCAGAACATACTTCTGGACCGGAACCCCGAAACACGCAACATCAGCATCTTAAGTACCCCCTCCCAGAAGGCACAGCAAGAGTGACACTCCCACTGGGCTGGTTCAGAGAGAAAGTAACCTTAAAGCACCCAACTAGACTGTGTTCCCATACCTGCAAGAAGTGACAGCCCCCCTTATGGCCAGGCAGAACACCCTTCAGTCCAGTCAGACTGATGATGAGGTTAATATTTAGAGTAAGAGTAATCAAACCCAAACCAAACTGCGGTTTAAGGGTAACATTAAATTTCAAAAACACATAGCGTGTGCTCTTCAGGAGCCGGCGCTACAGTTAGAAAATGAAAAAAACCTAACCAAATGTTTCCCTTCTGCACGTCTAGCAACGTTGTAGAGCCTAAATAAAATGATCACATTGGTCAAAGCCAGTGTGAATGGACACAATCTCCATACCCACTACTGTAGTGAGTCAAGCATATGAGTGTTTTCGCATTTTAATGGACTGCAGGTATTCACAGCCTTTGCTCAATAGTTTGTTGAAGCACATTTGGCGCCCAATTACAGTCAAATCTTTTTGAGTATGATGCTACAAGCTTGGCACAGCCTATTTTTTAACAGTTTATCCCATTCTCATTTGCTTAACTTCTCAAGGGCTATCAGGTTGGATGGGGAGCATCGGTGCACAGCCATTTTCAGATCTCTTCAGAGATTTTCAATCAAGTTAAAGTCTGGGCTCTGACTGGGCCACTCAAGGACATTCACAGAGTTGTCTCGTAGCCACTCCTTTGTCACCATGGCTGTGTGCTCAGGGTCGTTGTCCTGTTGGAAGGTGAACCTTCAACCCAGTCTGAGGTTCAGAGCGCTTTGGAGCAGGTTTTCATTAGGGATGCCATTGTACATTGCTGCATTCATCTTTCCCTCAATTCAGACTAATCTCCCAGTTCCTGCCGCTGAAAACCACCGCCACAGCATAATGCTGCCACCGCCATGCTTCACTGTAGGGATGCTATTGGTCAGGTGATGAGCGGTGCCTGGTTTCCTCCAGACGCAATGCTTGCTTTTCAGGCCAAAGAGTTCTATCTTGTTTCTCATGATCTGAAAGGCCTTCAGGTGCCTTTTGGCAAACTCCAGGTGAGCTGAGATGTGCCTTTTACCGAGGAGTGGCTGCCGTCTGGCCAGTCTACCATACAGGCCTGATTGGTGGAGTGCTGCAGAGATGAGAAGCTTCTCTATACAAAGAAATGCTGGCACTCGGTTAGAGTGACCATAGGGTTCTTGGTCACCTCCCTGACAAAGAGCCTTCTCCCCCCGATCGCTCAGTTTGGTAGAGCGGCCCGCTCTAGGAAGAGTCCTGGTGGTTCCAAATTTTTTCTATTTACAGATGGAGGTCACTGTGTCACTGGGACCTTCAATGCTGCAGAAATCTTTCTGTACCCTTCCCCAGGTCTGTGCCTTGATACATTCCCATCTTGGAGGTCTACAGACAATTCCTTGGACTTCATGGCTTGGTTTGTGCTCTGACGTGCACTGCTCACTGTGGAACCTTATATAGACAGGTGTGTGCCTTTCCAAATCATGTCCAATCAACTGAATTTACCACAGGTGGACTCCAATCAAGTTGTAGAAACATATGCGCATGGACGCCCTCCCAAAACTGGTCAACCACGCTGTAGCCATCTTTTGGCTATAGCTTGGTCAAGAAATGGTTAAAAGGTTCCTGTGCTACTTTAAGCCGACTTCAATGTGACAGTCCCAGGGACTCGAATGTCGCATGAAAGTCGCACTGGGAATCAACCGGTTAAGGGAGCGCAGCAATGTGAACAAGACTTAACCTGTACAACCACAAAGAAAGCTTACGTTATAAAATACTCTTATATTTAACTAGGTAGGATCTGTGTCTTTTATAAGTATATGTGTTTGCAAGTGTCCACAATAAAGATTTTTATTTTAAACCAGAAGAACCTTTACACAGAGGGAAGGATATATGAAGGAAATAAGAGTGAACAGTCCACTCTGCAAACATTCCCCGCAGCGACAATCATCCTCCACTGACCGATAAAAACTGAGGCATTTCGAGAATTATTTGCAGGTCTCCAGGACAACATTGTGTTTTCGTAGGGACTGTGTTCTCTAATCTCAAGCGGATTGTCCAAGTCATTTATTTTGTACAACCAGATTGTCCTCTAATGGCCCATGGCACATGCTGTAATCATTTCACGTCATTCCCGGCTCTGGGAATAAGCCTCAAAGAGTTTATGTTTAAAGAGGCTGCACATTCCATTCCTGGGGGCTTATGAGGTCTGTCACATGAGAGTCATGTTAAACATAACCTCGGCATCCCAAGTTTCCTACTTGTAACTCGTATTTTCTGATCTCCAGGTATGTGATACTTCCAGGGACAAGTTGCAGGAAGCAGGTCTGATATTAGCTGCCTGAGACCACAACATCTACAAATTCAGCCACGTACAATAATAAAAGATCTCACGTACATGGTTGACTAGCAGCTTCCATGTGTTCAGACATAAAATCCCCATCACTTTCTGGGGCCTGAGGAGCTCCAAGTGCCGTGTACAGGTGTCAATAAAAAGGATGTACAGTGCATCCGGAAAGCACTCACAGTGCTTCACTTTTTCAACATTTGTTTATGTTACAGCCTTATTCCAACATTTATTAAATTCATAATTTTCCTCAATATTCTACAAACAATACCCCATAAATGACTACGTGAAAGAAGTTTGTTTGAAATCTTTGCAAATGTATTAAAAATAAAAAACAAAAAAAATCATATGTACAGGCATACCCCACTTTTAAGAACACAATGGGGTTTATTTACTAAACCTGTAAAGTGCAAAATCAGGCTCATTTCTGCATAGAAACCAATGAGCTTCTAACCCCAGCTTGTTCAATTAAGCTTTGGTAATAAAACCTGGAAACAAATTGGTTTCTATGCAGAATTGAGCCTGATTTTGCCCTTTTCAGCTTTAGTAAATAAATCCCATTGTGTACTTAAAAGTGGGGTATGCCTGTACATAAGTATCCACAGCCTTTTCCATGACACTCAAAATTGAGCTCAGGTGCATCCTTTTTCCACTGATCATCCTTAAGATGTTGCTACAACTTGATTGGAGTCCATCTGTGGTAAATTCAGTTTATTGGATATGATTTTGGAAAGGCACATAACTGTCTATACAAGGTCGCACAGTTAACAGTTGCATGTCAGAGTACAAACCCAGCCATGAAGTCCAAATAATTGTCTGTAGATCTCCAAGACAGGATTGTATGGAGGCACAGATCTGGGGAAGGGTACAGAATAATGTCTGCAGCATTGAAGGTCCCAATGAGCAGAGTGGCCTCTATCATCCATAAATGGATAACCAAGAACCCGATGGTCACTCTGACAGCTCCAGCGTTTCCCTGGGGAGAGAGGAGAACCTTCTTTAGAAGAACCATCATCTTTGCAGCACTCCACCAATTAGGCCTGTATGGTAGAGTGGCCAGGCGGATGCCAAGCCTCAGTAAAAAGGCACATGGCAGCTCACCTGGAGTTTGCCAAAAGGCACCTGAACGACTCTCAGACCATGAGAAACAAAATGATATGATAAAACAAAGATTGAACTCTCTGGCCTGAATGGCAAGCATCATACCTGGAGGAAACATGGCACTGCTCATCACCTGGCCAATACCATCCCTACAGTGAAGCATGGTGGTGGCAGCATCATGCTGTGGGGATGTTTTTCAGTGGCAGGAACTGGAAGTCTAGTCAGGATTGAGGGAAAGATGAGTACAGAAATGTACAGAGACATCATCCTTGATTAAAAAAAAAAAAAAAAAAAACCTTCTCCAGAGCACTCTGGACCTCAGAATGGAGAGAAGGTTCATCTTCTAACAGGATAATGACCCTAAGCACACAGCCAAGATAAAAAAAAGGAGTGTCTACGGGACAACTCTGTGAATGTTCTTGAGTGGCTCAGCCAGAGCCCAGACTTGAACCCAATTGAACATCTCTGGAGAGATCTGAAAATGGCTGTGCAGAGATGCTCCCCATCCAACATGAATGAATGAATGAATGAATGAATGAATGAAATACTTATATAGCGCACAATGCGAACTGAATCGCCTCTAGGCGCTGTGGTGAGCTTTGATCATCTGCTAAAAGAGGAAGGTCTTGAGTTTTTTCCTAAAAGCCAGGTGATGATGGAGCTTGAGAGGACGTGCAAAGAAGAATGGGAGAAACTGCCCAAAAATAGGTGTGCCAAACCAGTCATCATACTCAAAAAGACCTGAGGCTGCAATTGGTGCCAAAAGGTGCTTCACAAAAGTATTGAGCAAAGGCTATGAATATTTATGCAAAGATTTCAAACCAACCTCTTTCACATTGTCATTGTAGGGTATGGTTTGTAAAATTTTGAGGAAAATAATTTAATCCATCTTGGAACAAGACTAACATAACAAAGTGTGGAAAAAGTGCTGTGAATACTTTACAGATGCACTGTATGCGACCATGCATGGATAAACATGGCTTTTGCATGTGGATTTACCCAAGCATGCATCGCTTTACCCTGGATGCACTGGTAGGCGGGATTGAAAGGGAGCAGATTCTCCACCCAGCCTCTGCTCCCTGTAGGGCTTGGCATACAGCAGGAGTTGGCATAGAACTATGTGGAGCGGGGAGGGTGGTTGGAGCTGCCAAAGTTTACTTTTCCATGAACAGTCTAGCAACCAATCACCAGCTTTTGTTAATAGGAAAAGTCAACTTTGGCAGCTCCTGCTCCCCTGTCCAATGCTGTGCTCCGCTATAAGGCCTCATGTACACTGCAGCTGGTAAAAGAATGTTTAGGGGCAGTTGGGTTTTCTTTTTTTTTTCTCATTTTGGTTATAAAATTCAGCAAATTAGTAATTTTTCTTGGGTCTTTTGAACATGTAATTTTTTTCCACAAGTGTTTGGAAAATGTGGAAAGAAAATGAAAACGCATTTTATTTTTACACAAAGTTATACGTTTATACAATTTTTCTAACACATAAGTGAGACTTACACAGTCTGGCCACTTACAGAGGCTCAACATGCAGGGAATACCGTCAGGATGAGCACTGATGTGGCATGGCTGTAGTGAGGATGGGCACAGACGTGGCACGGGTGGACACGGTCGAGGCAGGGATGGGCATGTACGAGTCACAGATAAAGCATGAATGGGCACAGATCAGCGCTGTGGGCACTTCAGATCCAGCCCACAGCGCTGCTGCACCGGCTCCCTCCTCACACGCTGTACCAATCTCATGTGAGGAGAGAGCTGACCCAGACATGCGCCAGTTTGACGACAAATAATCGCTCCGTCATTGGATGGAGAGATCACTTAGTAAAAGGGCTGCTGTCATTGGCCCTTAACCCCCATTCGTGATGCGCCGGGTCCAAAGTGGTCATGGAGGCTTCCGGGTACGCGGAAAAGAGCGAGTCTGGCAGATTATTATAGTACACCCTCCCAAAATTAGCCGACTGCACTGTAGCCGTCACTCGGCTATGGCCCCATCGGCAAGTGGTTAAGAAATGTTACCACTGTGTTCCCTAATTAATCTTTTTCTGTTTAGTCTATCTGAGTGTTCCATGCCAATGTCATTAAAATGTTCTACAGAGTTCCTCACATACAATCCATAAACAAACTATGAAACGTATGTAAAGACAAACAAGGTCACACAAGCACATATTAGTCATTCATTGCTCTAGTTGTGCGTTTAGTCACAGAGAAGACAAACTGCTTATAAAATCAGCCTGGAAATATGTCCGGAAAGATTTTAGTTATGAGTCACAGCAAAGCCTTGCCGATTCTCCTTCCCAGATTGTTTATGTCTGAGATCCTAAAACACTTTCATGCCACCAGTTTGGAATACACAAAGCTCGGCCTTCATGTAGGACATTGATTGCAACTAGAATAACATGAAAAACAGGCGCCACGTTTTATTATTATTATTTTATTTTTTAGAGCGGAGCAAAAGAAAAGTTCAAGTGTTGATGAAAGATTTCATTGTAGTTTAAAGTGTTACTAAACCTACAACAGTATGCATGCAAGTAGTGCCTTCCAAAAAAACAAATACTTCAGTTCTGTGCACTTTCCAGCAAGTTGCATCATAAGCCAATTACTTACCTCACTCAGGAACGTTAAGATTGTAAAGGCAGATTTTTTTTTAAACAATGTCATACTTACCTGAACGGTGTAATGGTTTTGCACAGATCTGTCCAGATCCTCTTCTCGGGCCCCCCTCTGGCGCTCCTGACTCCTCCTCATTGTCGAGATCCCCCAGAACAAGCAGCTTGCTCTGGGGGTGTCATGTGAGCTTGCTTCCAATCTGGCTACGTGCGTCTACACCTTCTGCGCATGGCCCCCGCCCCCCTCGCTGGCTGTGATTGACAGGAGCAGGAGCAGGAGCCAATGGCCCCTGCCACTCTGTCCTACGAGGAAAGAAAGCCACTGCTCTAGTGCACATCACTGGATCGAGATTGAGCTTAGGAATTTAGGTGGGGCTGCGGGAAGGGGAGGGGGGGGTGGAGTCACATGTAGAAGGTTTTGTACTTAAATACAGGAGTTTCCAAACTTTCTAAACAAAGGGCCAGTTTACTGTCCTTCAAACTTAAGGGAGGCCGGACTGTGGCCAGTGGGATCAGAAAATGTCCTGGCGTCAGTATGAGCAATCAATACTCCACCATTGGCATTTGAGGGAGTAATAGTGCTTCATTGTTGGTATCAATGAAAGGATTCGTTTCCCATCATCGGTGTCAGTGGGAGAAACAGTACCCCATCAATGGTGTCAGTGGGAGGAACAGTACCCCATCAATGGTGTCAGTGGGAGGAACAGTACCCCATCAATGGTGTCAGTGGGAGGAACAGTACCCCATCAATGGTGTCAGTGGGAGGAACAGTACCCCATCAATGGTGTCAGTGGGAGGAACAGTACCCCATCAATGGTGTCAGTGGGAGGAACAGTACCCCATCAATGGTGTCAGTGGGAGGAACAGTACCCCATCAATGGTGTCAGTGGGAGGAACAGTACCCCATCAATGGTGTCAGTGGGAGGAACAGTACCCCATCAATGGTGTCAGTGGGAGGAACAGTACCCCATCAATGGTGTCAGTGGGAGGAACAGTACCCCATCAATGGTGTCAGTGGGAGGAACAGTACCCCATCAATGGTGTCAGTGGGAGGAACAGTACCCCATCAATGGTGTCAGTGGGAGGAACAGTACCCCATCAATGGTGTCAGTGGGAGGAACAGTACCCCATCAATGGTGTCAGTGGGAGGAACAGTACCCCATCAATGGTGTCAGTGGGAGGAACAGTACCCCATCAATGGTGTCAGTGGGAGGAACAGTACCCCATCAATGGTGTCAGTGGGAGGAACAGTACCCCATCAATGGTGTCAGTGGGAGGAAAAGTACCCCATCAATGGTGTCAGTGGGAGGAACAGTACCCCATCAATGGTGTCAGTGGGAGGAACAGTACCCCATCAATGGTGTCAGTGGGAGGAACAATACCCCATCAATGGTGTCAGTGGGAGGAACAGTACCCCATCAATGGTGTCAGTGGGAGGAACAGTACCCCATCAATGGTGTCAGTGGGAGGAACAGTACCCCATCAATGGTGTCAGTGGGAGGAACAGTACCCCATCAATGGTGTCAGTGAGAGGAACAGTACCCCATCAATGGTGTCAGTGAGAGGAACAGTACCCCATCAATGGTGTCAGTGGGAGGAACAGTACCCCATCAATGGTGTCAGTGGAAGGAATAGTGCCCCATCAATGGTATCAGTGGAAGGAATAGTGCCCCATCAATGGTGTCAGTGGAAGGAATAGTGCCCCATCATTGGTGTCAGTGGAAGGAATAGTGCCCCATCAATGGTGTCAGTGGGAGGAATAGTACCCCATCATTGGTGTTAGTGGGAGGAATAGTGCCCCATCATTGGTGTTAGTGGGAGGAATAGTGCCCCATCATTGGTGTTAGTGGGAGGAATAGTACCCCATCATTGGTGTTAGTGGGAGGAATAGTGCCCCATCATTGGTGTTAGTGGGAGGAATAGTGCCCCATCATTGGTGGCCCTGGGCCACAGTTTTGAGATCACTGCTTTAATGCAGAGAATGCATTAAGGTAAAAAAAAAAAAAACCTTGTACCTTTACAACCACTTTAAATGACAATAGCGGTGTCACACCGCCCCAATGGACTGTTCATAGCACACATAGTCAGGAAATTAGGCTGACACAGATGGACTTTTAAGAAAGAGAAATCGATTTAGTGGAGAAAACTCTCATAACAGGAGAACACAAGAGACAAAAGAAGCATGCAAGAGATTTAAACCCGCCAGTGTCCAAAATGGAAGAATCCATTGCTGGTGCAGCTGACCTTTACCTGTCAGTCTGACCTCTAATGCAGCATTTTAATTGTTGCAGATCAAATTTTGTTGTGGTACAAATCAGTCTGTATAGAAGATGTGCTGGCTGGGAACCACAAAAGAGAGATGGAGATCATGACATTCACATCCAGCCACTCCACTTCACCCAACCAGAGAACGTTTGTATTCATTCAGAAAATGCAAAGCATTCTGTGAATGGTGCCCATGCGGATTGGCCGACCACCCGTGTTCTGATTGTAGCAGGGCAGCCACTCTGAGTGGGACCCAGAAGAGAGTGAAGATCACTGGAGTAGTTGTGTCTTCTTCAGAGATTTCCAGCTTCCAGGAGCATCGGCCAGCTATATTATGTACAAAGTTACATTGATTCAAGCAGGACCGATGTATACAATATCCCTACATGGAATTCATCTTTACCTGCTCTGTACTGTGCTGCTACAATTGTCATATAATCATTGCACTTTGTTTGGCCCGACAAAATAATCAGGAATAACTTCTCAAACTATAAATGATGTGTTGGGCCTGGATGTAGCAATAAGCGGATTTAATTGGGATTCATACTCACTGTGTTCACAGTGCTCTCCATCAAAGCCGGGGTCACATTTGCAGATATACTGCGCAAACGTATCGCCTCTCTGCGTGGACAGTACTTTACACTCTCCACCGTTGTAGCAGGGGTTTGGTTGACAGGGACCTAGAATTAAATAAAAAAAATAAAATAAAAAAAAAAAGCATTCAAAGCATGTGATACATTGCTGAGATTTCATACTACTAAATAAAGAAATAAAATTGGAAGATTAATACTGATTGGTAAGCACAATTTAAAGCGGTAGTAAAGTCTTCTTTAAGAAAGAAGAAAAAAAATAAATAAATAAATAAATAAAAAAGTGCCCCCATGCAGGCCTAAAGAGGAAGTACACTGTATCGGAGCACCACAAACCATATACCGTATATTTCGGACTATAAGACGCACTTTTTCCCCCCAGAAATATGGGGGAAAAATGCGTCTGCGTCTTATGACGCGAATATACGATTGGCACCGGCCCCCGCCGCGATCCAGAGCGCTCCGTGGCCTCGGCCTTAGGAAAGGCCGCGGCTTCGACCTAGCTCCAGAGCAGTGGCCATCTTGGTCCACCCGCCATTTGCAATGTGATCGCTCCGTCAAATGACGGAGCGATCACTTGTAAACAAACCGGTTCCTCTCTCCCTTTTAAAGCAGGACTGCGACATTGCGGCAGACACATCGGACATTTTTGGGACCATTGATATTTATACAGCATTCAGTGCTATAAAATGCATTGATTACAGTGTAAATGTCACTGCCAGGGAAGGGGTTAACACTAGGGGGCGATCGAGGGAGAGAGGGAGAGAGGGAGGGAGAGGGAGAGATCGCCGTTTCTAAATACTAGGAACACACAATCTGTCTCTACACCCCTGACAGAACCGGGATTTGTGCGTTTATACACACAGACGCCCATTCGGCCGCCAGTCATGCGCACCGGCTCCTAAGTGATGCAGGGGGCGTGCGCACGCCCCCTGTACTCCTTAAAGCAAATGCCATACAGCTATGGCGATTCGTGAAGGGGAGCCATACTGCACTGCTGCCGTTGACGGCGGGCGGTTGGCAAGTGGTTAAATAAGAAGTAGGGGATTTTTTTTTTTTAATCCCATAATCATACTTTGGATGCAGCATCGGTCCGCCAGTGCCTCTTTACTGAAGACCGAGCCATCGAACATCAATCCGCTCTGTTGAAAATGGGTCGCAAGAAATTTAAAGTGAGTATATATAGAGACTTCCGCGCTCTATGGAAAAGATAGGAGAGGGCGAGAATAGCAAATGAAAAAAGCAGCAATCACTAAATGAGTTGTCTCTCACTGGTAAAGATAATTGAATAAAGATGTGATGCGCTAATTACAAAACATTCAAGTAACCACAACAAAACTAAAATTGTGCAATTATAGAGCTATATAAAGTGCAACCGTGCATAGATCAATCAGAGAATATCCCTATACATATATGTCAATGAGTTAAAAAACCATGCCGGTGATTAACTAGTGCAAAAAAACACAAAAAAACACATGAATGTTTAACGTAAAAAATAAGATATAAGATATATGCACGTGTTCAACGTGTAAAAAGTGAAACTGGGAATATATATGTACAAAGAAAAATAAATGAATATTAAATCCAAACAACAATAGTGATTTGTGTAAAATGTCCCATACACAATCAAATCAAAAACGTGCAATTCGGTAAGCACACTCAATTAAACGTGCAATGTGCTGGGTAATAAGTCCATTCGTGGTGATCCGTGCAGGTGGTGTAAATGCTATATAATTACCTCACTGCTGTGGGTAACACAGCAAAATTAGTAATGGACACAAATTTTAAACGTGCAATTCAGTAGACACACGGGATTAAACGTGCAACGTGCTAGGTGATAGATCCGTCCGTGATGATCCGTGCAGATAGTGTTAATACTATGCAATTACCTCACTGCTGTGAGAAACACAGCAAAAGATAGTAATGGGCACCAAGGTGATTGCAGGGATGGCTGTATAAACGAATTTTCTTTGGGAGACTTCTCATGGATGGTAGGTAAACTCAGAGGAATGAATCAGAGAAAACCGCCATAGTGTAGTTGTTTTTTAAAATATAGCAATTTATTTAAATGATTTAAAACTACTCACAAGTGAAGCAGGAAAAATAGACACATACGACAAACAGCAAACAAAACCGGATACGAACGTCACTTCCGGGTGTCCAACACGGGACACCCGGAAGTGACGTTCGTATCCGGTTTTGTTTGCTGTTTGTCGTATGTGTCTATTTTTCCTGCTTCACTTGTGAGTAGTTTTAAATCATTTAAATAAATTGCTATATTTTAAAAAACAACTACACTATGGCGGTTTTCTCTGATTCATTCCTCTGAGTTTACCTACCATCCATGAGAAGTCTCCCAAAGAAAATTCGTTTATACAGCCATCCCTGCAATCACCTTGGTGCCCATTACTATCTTTTGCTGTGTTTCTCACAGCAGTGAGGTAATTGCATAGTATTAACACTATCTGCACGGATCATCACGGACGGATCTATCACCCAGCACATTGCACGTTTAATCCCGTGTGTCTACTGAATTGCACGTTTAAAATTTGTGTCCATTACTAATTTTGCTGTGTTACCCACAGCAGTGAGGTAATTATATAGCATTTACACCACCTGCACGGATCACCACGAATGGACTTATTACCCAGCACATTGCACGTTTAATTGAGTGTGCTTACCGAATTGCACGTTTTTGATTTGATTGTGTATGGGACATTTTACACAAATCACTATTGTTGTTTGGATTTAATATTCATTTATTTTTCTTTGTACATATATATTCCCAGTTTCACTTTTTACACGTTGAACACGTGCATATATCTTATATCTTATTTTTTACGTTAAACATTCATGTGTTTTTTTGTGTTTTTTTGCACTAGTTAATCACCGGCATGGTTTTTTAACTCATTGACATATATGTATAGGGATATTCTCTGATTGATCTATGCACGGTTGCACTTTATATAGCTCTATAATTGCACAATTTTAGTTTTGTTGTGGTTACTTGAATGTTTTGTAATTAGCGCATCACATCTTTATTCAAGAAATTTAAAGTGTCACCTATGGAGATTTTTAAGTACCAAAGTTTGGCGCCATTCCATGAGCGTGTGCAATTTTAATGCGCAATATGCTAGGAATCTATTTACTCTGTGTAGCAAGTATGCCCCTGGGAGACAGCCTGGCGCTGCTGTCTCCCAGGGGCATACTTGTCTATCTTAAGACTTATACCCGTTTGGTGCAACTGCTCTAAATGCTGACTGTGGTATACTTTACACTACCAGCGTCCTTTGAGCTTCATGAATGTTGCCTCCCATATGATCCGGCACCACTTAGGATTTTGTTATGGGGTCATACCTGCCCCTGTTATAGGCTATATTATACACATATTCATTGAACCAGTTATGTGCTATCCACCCGGATACAGCGTGTTATACACATTCCTTGAATTTTTTTCGGCTGTTGGAGATTTGTACTTGAGGCGTAAAGCATTATAAGACATTAAGATTAATTTCTCTTCTTTTTTGTTACGTCTTTGAACCTTTACCGTGTCCTGAGGAAGCCTTACGGCGAAATGCGTAGACGCACAAAGGCTCATTGTACAAACTATCATTTTATATGATTTTTAACCATGTAAACACTGTTACTATACTATAATTTTTTCAATAAATATTTTTTGTTATTTCCTCATTGTTTTCATGCCTCAAATGTCCGACATTTGGGTGCCTATTTGGTATCCTTCCCCTGTGCTCCGAAACATTGCTCACATGGTTTGTGACGTGATCTTTCTTCATTAAAAACCATTTGGACGCAATTGAAGAACCTTGTGTGCTGGCAAATAGTTACATCGAGTCGCACAGAATCACATGACAATGAAAGTCACATTGTTTTCAATGGTACCCATTTTAGTCAATGCAACACAGAACTGTGTGATTTTGGAAAAGGTTTCCGCACTACTTTGGAGTGATTTAGTGTGACTTGGCCCCACAGAATATGCAAAGTTGCATTAAAGTCACACCGAGTCGTATCACAGTAGTCTAAACCAAGCCCCCCCCCCCCCCAAATCCTTTCACATTCTCAAAAGGGCTGCAAAAAAAAGAACGCACCCCAGCGAAGGGGGAAAGAAGTGCGGCGTGTCACTGGGACAGGAAGTGAGAGCAAATCCCCCCTCCAGAGGCAAAGAGAGTCATAAAAACCTGACGGAAATTCTTAAGCCCTTCCATGAAAAAAGGTATTTAAAGATTAGCACATTCCATTGTAATAATGCCACTGAAAGGGATTCCAAGATTGGGCTGCACATGCACAGGGCAGCTGTGATCACCACATTATTCTCTGAGCGGTCTTAGTAAATATTAAACAGCTGATTAGCGGCATTACATGCAGGGAGGTCTCTACTAGGCAGCAACATGGGAGGCATTCACACTGAAAGTGGAAAAGACAATCTGCCATGAAAAGCAATAAACTGGCTGCCACTGAATACATTAATTGGAAAAATGCCATCTGCGTGGTGCCCATGCTAACCCATCTTTTCACCTGCTGCATACTTGTTGTGGATCAGTGACTGACACTATTCAAGTCACTGGATGAGAATGACAGCTGGGAAACTGGCACTTTAAATCTCAGAAATGAAATATGAACCAAGTATACCCCTCTATAGTGGGCACTTGTCCCAATCCAAAGCAGCAAGTGGCATTTCTGTCTACAGCTTTGTTCTTCTGCTAGCAGCATGAGTCCCTTCTGATAAGTTTTCCTGACACCAAGAGAGGGGGTAAGTGGACAGGTGAAAGCGGGAGGGGGGGAGTGGAGAGGTGGGGGGCGAGTAGTGGAGAGGTGGCGGGGGGGGGGCGAGTAGTGGAGAGGTGGCGGGGGGGGGGGGGGGGGAGTAGTGGAGAGGTGGCGGGGGGGGGCGAGTAGTGGAGAGGTGGCGGGGGGGGCGAGTAGTGGAGAGGTGGCGGGGGGGGGGGGCGAGTAGTGGAGAGGTGGCGGGGGGCGAGTAGTGGAGAGGTGGCGGGGGGGGCGGCGAGTAGTGGAGAGGTGGCGAGTAGTGGAGAGGTGGCGGGGGGGGGGGGCGAGTAGTGGAGAGGTGGCGGGGGGGGGGCGAGTAGTGGAGAGGTGGTGGGGGGGGGGGCGAGTAGTGGAGAGGTGGTGGGGGGGGGGGGGGGGGCGAGTAGTGGAGAGGTGGCGGGGGGGGGGGGGGGCGAGTAGTGGAGAGGTGGCGGGGGGGCGAGTAGTGGAGAGGTGGCGGGAGTAGTGAAGAGGTGGGGGGCGGGAGTAGTGGAGAGGTGGGGGGCGGGAGTAGTGGAGAGGTGGGGGGCGGGAGTAGTGGAGAGGTGGGGGGCGGGAGTAGTGGAGAGGTGGGGGGGGGGGGGGGAGAGTACTGGAGAGGTGGGGGGGGGGGGGGGGGAGTACTGGAGAGGTGGGGGAGTAGTGGAGAGGTGGGGGGCGGGGGGAGTAGTGGAGAGGTGGGGGGGCGGGGGAGAGTAGTGGAGAGGTGGGGGTGAGCTCTCAAAGCTCTCCTCCCTGAGCTCCGAAGAGTAACTTCAGCTCTCTGCCCACTCCTGACAGCTCAGACACGCTTTAAAAATTCTGGACTTTGAATGGATGTAGGAGAGGACTGCAGATAAATAGGTATAACTATTGTAACCTGTATGAGGTTGGTCACTTCACTGGGTATACGTAGGGGTTTTCAACCACTTTAAAAAGAAAACATAAACCCATGTAAAAAAAAAAATTAAAAATTGCTGACCGGTAGAGTTTTTTTTTTTATCACAGAAGAGGCCCCATTGCTTCCTTCTGTCATAAATGTGATCCCCTGACTGTCAACTGTGATGTGCACTGAGCCACACATGCACAGCTTAGTGTACATTTATGGCACCGCTCTGTGCATTGATGATGTGACTCCCATGCGCACACGTGGCGAGGAGTGATGTCATCGGGGCCCAGCCATTCAAGCATCCAGACAGAACCCAGAAAGAAGAAAGCACTCAGGGAGAGGGAGCGCTGATACCACAGTGCTGTAGGGCTTTGATTGACCGACGAGTCCATCATAATGTGCCAATATGTGTTGCACAAAAGCACATTATGGTATAAAACCACCCCTGGAGGGGACCCATTTAATATACAAAAGGATATAAAAAGTCTGCACACCCCTGTTAAAATGACAGGTTTCTGTGATTTAAAAAAAAAAAAAAAAAAAAAAAAAAAAAATGAGACAAGATAAATATTTCAGAACTTTTCCAATCTTTAATGTGAGCTATAAACTGTACAACCCAGCTGAACAACAAACTGAAATCTTTTAGGTGGAGGGAAGGAAAAATAAAATATAAATAATATGGTTGCATAAGTGTGCACACCCTTACACTAATATTGTTTTGTTGAAGCCCATTTTGATTTTATTACAGCACTCAGTCTTTTTGGGTATGAGTTTATCAGCATGGCACATCTTGACTTAGCAATAGTTGCCCGCTCTGCTTTGCAAAAACACTCCAAATCTGTTAGCCTGGCCATACATTATACAATTTTCTTGTACAACTTTCCTTTAGATTTACCAAAACCATATAATATGAGGCAGGCCCTTGCACTACATAGTTGAAGGTAAATCTAAAGAACATTGAATAAGAAAATTGTATGATGTATGGCCAGCTTTAGATTGCAAGGTCATCTGGATTCAGGTCTGGGCTTTGGCTGGGCCATTCTAAAACTTGAATCTTCTTCTGGTGAAGCCATTCCTTTGTTGATTTGGATGTATGCTTTGGGTCATTGTCATGCTGAAAGATGAAGTTCCTCTTCATGTTCAGCTTTCTAGCAGAAGCCTGAAGGTTTTGTGCCAATATTAACTGGTCTTTGGAATTGTTCATAATTCCCTCTACCTTGACAAAGGCCCCTTGTTCCAGCAGAAGAAAAACAGCCCCAGAGCATGATGCTGCCACCACCATGCTTCACAGTGGGTATGGTGTTCTTTGTGGTGATGTGCAGTGTTGTTTTTGCGCCAAACATATCTTTTGAAATTATGGCCAAAAAGTTTAACCTTGGTTTCATCAGACCAGAACACATTTTCCCACATGCTTTTGGGAGACTTCAGATGCGTTTTTGCAAAATTTAGCCAGGCTTGGAGGTTTTTCTTCGTAAGAAAAGACTTTCGTCTTGTCACTCTACCCCCTAGTCCAGGCATATGAAGAACATGGGAGATTGTTGTCACATGTACCACACAGCCAGTACTTTCCAGATATTCCTGCAGCTCCTTTGATGTTGCTGTAGGCCTCTTGGCAGTCTCCCTGACCAGTTTTCTTCTCGTCTTTTCATCAATTTTGGAGGGACGTCCAGTTCTTGGTAATGTCCCTGTTGTGCCATATTTTTTCCACTTGATGACGACTGTCTTCATTGTGTTCCATGGTATATCTAATGTCTTGGAATTTCTTTTGTACTCTTCTCCTGACTGATACCTTTTAACAATGAGATCCCTCTGATGCTTTGGAAGCTCTCTGCGGACCATGGCTTTTGCTGTAGGATGCGGCTAAGAAAATGTCAGGAAAGACCTACTAGAACAGCTGAACTTTATTTGGGGTTATTCAGAAGCACTTTAAATGATGACAGGTGTGTACTGACTCCTATTTAACATGAGTTTGAATGTTCTTGCTTAATTCTGAACACAGCTACATCCCCAGTTATAAGTTATAGAGGGGACACACACTTATGCAAACACATTTTATTTTGACTCTCTCCCCCCCCACCAAAAGATTTCAGTTTGTTGTTCAACTGAGTTGTACAGTTTATAGGTCACATTAAAAGTGAAAAAAGTTCTGAATTTATATTTGTCTCATTTTTTTTACATCACAGAAACCTGACATTTTAAAACAGGGGTGTGTAGACTTTTTATATCCACTGTGTATGTATATATTAAAAACAAAAAAACTGCTTAATTCCACTTTGGCAGCCAATACATTTGTCATCCAAGACCAAGTTATACTCTTTACAGTTAGGCCCCTTTCACACTGACGACCCGTTCAGGCCCGCCTGTCAGTTTTTCAGGCGGACCTGAACGGGTGCTCCATAGAGCTCTATGGAGCGTCGGATGTCAGCGGTGACATGTCCGCTGACATCCGACCCGCTCCGATCCGAAAAAGTGTGACTGAGGAAAAAGCTATTTTTCCATCCGTCTGTGGATCGGATCGGATGACGACGGGCACTGCGGTCCGTCGTCATCCGATCTCCCATAGGGGAGAGCGGCGCTGTGACAGGTCCGTCCCTGCGCAGTGTGCAGAGACGGAGCTGTCATCTCCCTGCTCAGCGGGGATCGGCGGAGTGATCCCCGCTGAGCAAACGGACATCCACGGGGCGGATCAGAACTGATCCGCCCCGTGTGAAAGGACCCTTACCCTACAGAAGCAGGTCTTAAAACAGAAAAAAAAAAAAAAAGACAGTTTTAATATTTTATTACACGGGTCCTCAGGTGGGTTATGCCATAATGTACGAATATACCCACCGTACTAGCACATTATGGCTGACTGCGCTGTCACTGGTCCCACACGCTTACATCTTCACCTGGTCTTCCTTCCGGTTTCTGTCTATTCAGCAGTGATGATGTCACTCCTGCACATTATCAGGGGAGTCACATCACCACTGCATAGGATCTGGTGCCATAAATGTACTCTGTGCTGCGCATGCATGACTCAGTGTACATGACAGCTGACAGGCACCGGGCAGCATTTATGACAGTAGAGACTGATTAGAGTTTTTAAGCTGGAATGATCCTCTACATGCCAGCAATTAAAAAAAAAAAAAAAAAAAAAAAAAAAAAAGTTTTATGTCACTTTACTATCCTGAGCTGTTAATAATTTAAAATGTTGAAAAAGAACCTACTTCCCCACCATGCTTTGGTTACAGCACAAACTTCCATATCTAGAGGAGCATAAAAAAAAAAAAAGTGATACAAAAGGAAAAACAAGCAGCACCAACCTAAGTGCAGTAGTACAATAAACGTTTTATTTGGTTGTAGTCAAAATGCACTCACTCTGTATTGGTTAAAAACAGGCACTTCTTAATGATGAAGTCCAGGTGGGCAAGTATAATGGGTGATGTGGCTCCAGAGAAGTTGATCCTGTTGCGCTGTGCAGTCCCGTCTGGCGGCGCCGGTGGCTTCCAGTGTCCCAGGCTGAGGTCGGCAAGGAGCAGCGGAGGATCGTCAGTCTTTAAGGGTCTAGATCGTGTTGTGATAACGCCAATAGCGTGCACGCGTTCGGAGCATTATCATGATCGGACTTCATCATTAAGAAGTGCCTGCTTTTAACCAATACAGAGTGAGTGCATTTTGACTACAACCAAATAAAACGCGTATTGTACTACTGCACTTAGGTTGGCGCTGCTTGTTTTTCCTTTTGTATCTCTTCTCAAGATCTCTTCTGCCTTCAGCATGCTGCCTCCTGCCTTGTGCTAGCAATTTTAAATACATCTAGAGTCATAATAATTGAACATTGACCAATTGCTGTCATTAATAATGTTAATAAGTATCCCATCCGTGGACATTTTTTAATCCCCTCCGTCCCATTATTATTATTGTTTTTTAAACATATCTATGCACCAAGTTGTTGTCTTTAGCGCACCAAAAATTGTTGTCCTAAAAAAAAAAAAAAAAAAAAAAAAAAAAAAAAAAAGTGACAGTGAGCTGAGCTAAAGACAACCTTGTGAACAGCGATTGGTGCTGCCCGAAGAACGGCCCTAGTGTCCTGAAAGATTGTATTGGCCGTTGTCTTTGGTAAGTTTCCATTACTCAACTAATCCAACACAAACACGTGCAGAACAATAATGAATTCAGCTAGCAACCCATGTGGTTTGTGCAACATCTTTCACAATCCAAAAGAATAAGGACCTTCCAAAATGTCAACGTTCAATATTTAGAGCCCGTTCCCAAGACACAGACAAGACAATCTGCCTGACGTCCCATTGTTTCAATGCATGGCATGAGAAAAAAAAAAAAAGGAAGTAGGATAAGATGCATTTTTATGCAGCGCAGTATTATGATGAACTGTGATGCATTAAGTTATGAAATGTCATTTTGTGACGTTTCAGTAAAGTTTAAAAGGGTTGTAAATCCACGTCAATTTTCACCTTAATGCATTGTATGCATTCAGATGAAAAACCTTCTTTACTGCAGCAGCTCCCCCCTTATACTCGTCTGAGCCCCGAAATTTGCACGACGAGAACGAGCACACCAGCTCTGGTCGGCGTCTCGTGTCCTGATTGGATAGACTGATAACAGCGCAGCCATTGGCTCCTGCTGCTGTCAATAAAATCCAATGATGCGGGCGCCGGGAAGGGGGGCCGAGTCAGAAATTTATGTCTATGGATGCAAATGCTGAACACGGAAGCACGCCCGCAAGCTAACACCCTCGGGAGAGAGCTTCTCCAAAGGGGTTATCTGATGTGGGGAGGAGCCGCGAGAGCCACCGGGGGACCCTCAGAAATGGATGTTCGGGGCCACGCTGTGCAAAACGAGCTGCACAGTGGAGGCAAGTATGACTTGCTTGTTATTGAAAAAATACGATCCTTTAAAATCACTTTAACCTCTTGGCGCCAACAGCATGCAAATTTCACTGCTTGCGATCGGTAACTTCCCGATCATGTGACCGCTGTGGCAGCCAATCAAGACTGTCACATGATCATAAACCCCACCTCCCGGCATCTTTAAACTCCTTAAAGGGCCTGAAGGGTTAAAAGAAAGTGAACAGAGTCACATATTGTAATAACACCTCATATTGCGCATTTACAGCGCACACCAGCAGGCGCGTGTTATATAAAGCATAACGTGCACCCGCGGGTGTGAATGTGCCCTTACTGTCAGATCAACAACAGATGGTTACGTTACAGTTCCAATAAACCCAAAAGCAAACATTTATATTACCAGTTCACCAATTCTTAGATAAGATGGCTTCATTCGTCCTAGCCTCTCTTATTTTCACGTATTTGTAATGTTTGGGTTACATTTTTTCTAAATCTGCTAGTGCATCTAAAAAAAAAAAAAAAAAAAAAAAAAACACTCCCCTCCCCCTAGACTGTCAATTCTGCTGTCCAAAAGGTTCCCCCTGTGTTTCTTCATCCAGAGTGGGGACACTAATACAGGAGGTGTGTTGCTGAGCAGATTACCAAAAGAAAAAATCGGAGAAAACTCAATAAAAATATTAAAACCGAAAAAGTATATTAAAACATGTTTTTTTTCTGAACTGATATTTATATCAGATGATATCCAAAATAAAAGCAACTCATTGTTTATTGTTTAACATCATCAGAGTCCTATCCAGGACATCCTATTGGCCTTGTTACCAGTGATGAGCGATACAAAGTGATGAGTCAGTGCGGAGCGCTCTGCAGTATCCAGGACGGTTCTCTAGATTTCAGGAAAAGGCGGCCCGGACTACTCATTCCAGTGAGCTGACTATACAGCACATGTCATCCAGAATAAAGCAACTCATTTCGGATTATAAAATAAAATTTGGATTGTCTGAAGAACGTTTGCTTATTTAAAAAGCAGAGCTTCACCCTATCCAAACACCCATGGGCCCCACTGGTAGCTAAAACCTCTCCGTCTTTATTCTTTGCACATCGTTTTTTTACTTAATTTTTTCATAAAAGTAGCTATTTTTGTTTAAAATTCCAGCATTTCCGGCCTCCTCGCCGCAGTGAAGTATATCATCTCTGGTCTCCCTATCAGTCATCAATCAATTGGGCGGCACAGTGGTGTAGTGGGTAGCACTCTCATCTAGCAGTAAAAAGGGTTGCTGGTTTGAATCCCAACCACGATACTACCTGCCTGGAGTTTGCATGTTCTCCCTGTGCCTGCGTGGGTTTCCTCCGGGTACTCCGGCCTCCCCCCACACTCCAAAGACATGCAGGTAGGTTAATTGGCTTCTGTCCCAAATTGGCCCTAGTATATGAATGGGGACCTTGGATTGTGGGCTCCTTGAGGGTAGGGACCAATGTGAGTTGCCAATGTACAGGGATAGGGACAATTGTAGACACTCAGGTTGAACTGGATGGACTGGTGTCTTTATTCAACCTTACTAACTATGTAATCCCAGGAGTCAACGGGCATCCTCCACTTCTGGCATTTTGTTATTTCAAAACTGGAAATGACCTGATGCCAGGCGGAGTTAGGTGCCATTTTTGAAAAATGGACTCGCTGTTGTGCTTATAGGCTTATACAGGATACCAGGCGGCGAAGGAAGCAGTGGTACTTGCCTCTGCTCCTTCCGGGCCCTTCGCTATAACAGGGTGGGAACGTCCGCCACCGCCTACATTGGCAATCTGTTGACAACACACTGCGCTGAGAACTGCATCTACTGGGTTTGTGTGAGATCCCGGAGGCACATGCTGGGTAAACCAGCTGTACTAAATCCCAAAACGCACTGGTGATGGCTTCAGATGGTCAGACTGAACATGACTGCTGCCAGAATTTCATTAGGACATAGTAACCAAGTCCTAGACATTTAAAAAGTAAAGACTTTGGGGTTGATTTACTAAAGGCAAATCCACTTTGCACTACAAGTGCAATGCAAGTGCACTTGGAGATGCAGTCACTGTAGATCTGAGGGGGAAGATCTGAAATGAGGGGAAGCTCTGCCGATTTTATCATCCAATCATGTTCAAACAAAAATGACGCTTTTTATTTTCTTTGCATGTCACCATCAGATCTACAGCGACTTTACTTCCATTTGCAGTGCACTCGTAGTGCAAAGTGGATTTGCCTTTAGTAAATAAATCCCTTTATCTACTATATTGACAATATCCATATAAAAAAAAAAACCCCACACACATTTTGTAAGGATCGAAGGGATGTTTTTATCATATTTTTGAGTAGCAGACTGCAGCTCATCTTGAATCTCCAGCTTCATGCGCTCACCTTTCTCTGTCACGTTGCAGTATGTGCCGGTGAATCCATCATTACAGATGCAGAAGGGTTCCTTATTTGTACTCATGACGCAGGTTCCTCCATTATGACAGATGTTCCGCTCACAGGTCTCACCTTCAAAAAGAAACAGAAAACATTATAAGCCAAAGGATAAGATTTGCCAATATGACTAAACAAAGGGTTGTCCTTACTCGGTCATGTCTGCAACAACTAAAATAATGCATTTGGGTGTCAAAACTATAAATGCAATTTATACACTGGGGGGAGAACGTCTGGGGGAATCTAGGATGGAAAAGGACCTGGGGGTCCTAGTAGATGATAGGCTAAGCAATGGCATGCAATGCCAAGCTGCTGCTAACAAAGCAAACAGAATATTGGCATCCATTAAAAAGGGATCAACTCTAAAGATAAAACAATAATTCTCCCTCTCTACAAGACTCTGGTCCAGCCGCACCTGGAGTATGCTGTCCAGTTCTGGGCACCAGTCCTCAGGAAGGATGTACTGAAAATGGAGCGAGTACAGAGAAGGACAACAAAGCTAATAAAAGGGTCTGGAGGATATTACCGTATTTTTCGGACTATAAGGCGCACGTAAAAGCCTAAATTTTCTCACAAAATCGACCGTGCGCCTTATAATCCGGTGCGCCTTATATATGACCTGTTGACATCGCTGGAGTTCTTTGGTTAATGCACCCGGAATGATGGCAAGCACCGAATTCGTTTTCTTCACTTGGGCTTTAACAGTATCTGTCAGATGGGCGCGCATGGAGTCACAGATCAATAGGGATGGAGATTCGTGGAAAAAGCCACCCGGTCTCTTACCGTAAACTGACGTACCGTAAACCTCTCTCAGGTTGTTCTACTGCGTGACTGATAGCGATGAGTTTGAAATCCGCTTCGTAAGCATGTCTCTTAACAGGAGCCATTTTTGGGGCAGCGGGTATACCGTAGAAAATGAACGAATGAATGCGCACACCTCCTGACTAAGATGGCCGTAATGCTCACGAAGCTGCACTGCTTGGATTGGGCATTACGGCCATCTTAGTCAGGAGGTGTGCGCATTCATTCGTTCATTTTCTACGGTATACCCGCTGCCCCAAAAATGGCTCCTGTTAAGAGACATGCTTACGAAGCGGATTTCAAACTGAAGGCTATCAGTCATGCAGTAGAGCATGGAAATAGAGTAGCTGCGAGAGAATTCAACATTAATGAATCAATGGTACGGAAGTGGAGGAAGCAAGAAGATACCCTGCGCCAGGTAAAGAAGACCAAACTGAGTTTCCGAGGAAACAAAGCAAGATGGCCACAGTTGGAGGACAAAATTGAACAGTGGGTTATTGAACAGAGAACCGCAGGTAGAAGTGTCTCTACTGTCTCTATTCGACTCAAAGCAACAGCGATCGCACGCGACATGGAGATCAACGACTTTCGAGGAGGTCCCTCTTGGTGCTTCCATTTCATGAAAAGGCGGAATCTCTCTATCCGCACAAGAACCACTATGTCACAGCAACTGCCAAAGGATTACGAAGAAAAGCTGGCCATTTTCCATACCTACTGCAAGAACAAGATCAATGAACAGAAAATCCGACCAGAGCACATCACCAACATGGACGAGGTCCCCCTTACCTTTGATATCCCTGTAAACCGTACTGTCGAGAGAACAGGGACCAGTACGGTATCTATACGCACTACAGGAAACGAGAAGTCATCCTTCACTGTAGTTCTCGGTTGCCAGGCTAATGGCCAGAAACTACCACCCATGGTAATTTTCAAGAGGAAGACTCTGCCAAAAGAAAAGTTTCCGGTTGGCATCATCATCAAGGCTAACCCGAAGGGCTGGATGGACGAGGAGAAGATGAGTGAGTGGCTGAGAGAGGTTTACGTCAAGAGACCGGGTGGCTTTTTCCACGAATCTCCATCCCTATTGGTCTGTGACTCCATGCGCGCCCATCTGACAGATACTGTCAAAGCCCAAGTGAAGAAAACTAATTCGGTGCTTGCCATCATTCCGGGTGGATTAACCAAAGAACTGCAGCCACTAGATATAGGTGTCAACAGGTCATTTAAAGTTAAATTGCGAGCTGCGTGGGAGCATTGGATGACAGAAGGCGAACACACATTCACCAACACAGGGAGGCAACGCCGGGCGAGTTACGCCACTATCTGCCAGTGGATTGTGGATGCCTGGGCGAAGGTATCAGTCACCAGTGTAATCCGAGCTTTCAAGAAGTCCGGAATTATCACTGAACAGCTAAGTACCGGTACCGATGACAGCAACGAGACTGACTCGGATACTGATGAGAATGATGAGAGGGATACGGGCGTGCTTGATGCCGAAATTGCCCAATTGTTAAACTCAGACACTGAAGATGAAGAATTTGATGGATTTGCGGGAGAAGAATAAAGTGAAAAAGTGAGTGTCTGGTTTTGTACGGTATTCACCGGTAACTGAACAGTGTTAAGAGTTATTGAAGAATAAAGTGAAAAAGTGAGTGTCTGGTTTTGTACGGTATTCACCGGTAACTGAACAGTGTTAAGAGTTATTGAAGAATAAAGTGAAAAAGTGAGTGTCTGGTTTTGTATTTAATTGAACAGTGTTAAGAGTTATTGTTATAGACCATTTTATGGTTATTGCTAAAGAGTTGAATAAAATTTGACTTACAGTACCGCATCCGAGTTGTGTTTCATTAAATGCGCCTTATAATCCAGTGCGCCTTATAGTCCGATGCGCCTTATATATGGAAATATCCATTATATCAGCCGGTCGTTGCTAGTGCGCCTTATAATCCGGTGCGCCTTATCGTCCGAAAAATACGGTAGTTATGAGGAAAGGTTGCGAGCACTGAACTTATTCTCTCTGGAGAAGAGACGCTTGAGAGGGGATATGTTTTCAAATATACAAATACCGTACTGGTGACCCCACAATAGGGATAAAACTTTTTTGCGCAAGGGAGTTTAACAAAACTCGTGTCCATTCATTACAATTAGAAGAAAAGAGGTTTAACCTTAAACTACGTAGAGGGTTATTTACTGTAAGAGCGGCATGGATGTGGAATTCCCTTCCACAGGTGGTGGTTTCAGCGGGGGCATCCATACTTTCAAGTTACATAAGCACCTGAACGACCGCAACATACAGGGATATACAATGTAATACTGACATATAATCACACACATAGGCTGGACTTGATGGACTTGTGTCTTTTTTCGACCTCACCTACTATGTAACTGCAACTAAAACCTTCAATTACTTTTGAACAGGAACCACATAGAAAACCTACTATCATAATATTAGCTGGTCCATATTCTACTTTCCATACAATTCATTATTACAGGAGCTGGAATCGCTCTGCAGGGACCCGCAGCTGCTGTGCACAGACACCCATTGAGATGCATTAGAAGCAGCAGTGGTACACGGTTATGTGCTAGAGCCTCGAAACACATGCTTAGATTTTTCAGACAACCGTTCATCCGTTTTTTGTTGCAGGCTAGTCTGTCGAAAGTGAAAAGGTTACTCACCATACGAAAATTCTCCTACGACAGAATACAACTTGAGAAGTGATGTAACGTGTTGAATAGTTTTGTATGTTTTCTTTGTTTCTGAGCATGCGTAGTCTTGCTCTTACCTTTTTTTTCGTACAAAAAACGTACTACTTAAAGCGGAGGTCCACCCTAAAATGGACCTCCGCTCATCGGAATCCCCCCCCCCTCCGGCGCCACAATCGGCACCTTTCAGGGGGGAGGGGGGTGCAGTTACCTGGATAATCCAGGTAACTGCACCCACTTCCGGGCTAGCTCTCTGCGGAAAGGGGCGTACGTTACGCCCCTTTCCGCAAGCGCCCGCCCCCTTCAGCAAGTGCCCCGCTGCCTGCTGGGAAACACACAGCTCCCAGAGGCAGCGGGGACCGTCCGGATTGCGCCGCGCGGCTCGCGCATGCGCAGTAGGGAACCGGGAAATGAAGCCGAAAGGCTCCATTTCCTGATTCCCATACCCAAGATGGCGGCGGCACGAGCGAGCGATCGGCTTCGGGTGCCGACATCGCGGGCGCGCTGGACAGGTAAGTGTCACTATTTAAAAGTCAGCAGCTGCAGTATTTGTAGCTGCTGGCTTTTTAAAAAAAAAAAAAAAAAAAACGCGGAGTCCCGGTGGACTCCCGCTTTAAATGGAAAAAAAAAAAAAAAAAAAAACGGACGTTGAGTTGACGTACAACAAAAATTTTAGTCTGCACATCCAGCTTTTGTCGGATGAAAAACCTGAATTGGCTGTCAAAGCACCGTACTAACAATCCGAAAATCTGCAGATCATTCGTCTGACAAAATTTGACTTCTGATTTTCGTATCCTGTGTATGGGTCTTAAGGGTTTGTGTAATGCACACGCATGGATGTAAGCTCCAAATGTATATAGCAGGGATTACAATTAGTGGATCTCCAGCTGTTGCAGAACTACAAGTCCCATGACATAGCAAGACTCCGAGAGCCACAAGCATGACACCCAGAGACATGATGGGACTTGTGGTTTTGCAATAGCTGGAGGTCCGTTAATTGCATATCCCTGGTATATAGCATTGGTCTGAATCCTATGTCCATGTGAGTGCTTTACATAACCCCATACAGCCACATCTTCTATATCAATAGGCAGCTGTACACTGCAGCTGCGGGTCCCAGGAGAGGGGTTACACACTACACTACACTAGGTCCCTCTAAGGCTGTGTGCAGGAAGCCCTAAAACTAAGCTCCAGGTATGATTTTTAGTGGATAGTTACATTGGTCCAAGTGGGTTTCCATCTGCATAGTAACCTCAGGGGGTTGCTCGCTCAGCACCACCACTATTCAAAGAATGCTTTGTATTCATTTCCAGTGAATACAAGGCATTCTCTGATTGGACGAGATGGAGATCCTGACTTCACCTTATCCACCTCGTCCAAAGAACGTCTTTTATTTAAAAAAAAATCAAGGCGATATGTGACTGGCGGTGGAGCCCCGTGGATAACGTGCAGAAAGAAACCCATTTGGCACCCAAAAGATCGCTCCCATCACTGTAGGAGTTCCGACTACTACAGCAATTTGCAGCTTCCACTCTTTGCTCAGAGATATGCATAAACACACATACACACTGTGCCACGCTGGACCAATGTAACCATGCAATAAAAATCATAGCCGGAGTTCAGCTTTAGGTTTGCATTTTGGTTAGTTTATATCAGTTACAAGGCGCTGTAGTTTAAAGAGCTGAACATGAAATTCACAGTCCATAATGGCGATAAAATGATGGACAGCAACGCCAACACATTGGAAAAATCTGTCATTTACTTGTCATAGTACATTTATTCAATGCAGTACATTCGTGCATCCCAGCATTGTGGAAGTCCTCTTCTCCACCATCCATTTACCAATGGCTCTGTCGCTCTGAAGATATTAAATTAATGGAACATCTAATTAGCTCCCTCGAAGGGTCAGACTCCACCGCTTGAATGTACTACAGGATAGACTTCCTTCCCATTGCACACAAACTAACCAACGCCTCCATTTACCTACATCTTTCACACATCTGAAAGAAATAGTTTACTTTTACCAAAACTGGCTATGCAGGTAATGGTAGATACAAACAAACTGCAGCTTTCACTAAAGTTGGATGATGCCCTTGCTTTAGGTGTAGGCCATTTACGTACCCCCCGCCCCAAAGCCTGGCCAAACAACTCCCAGGAAGGATAGGATGTTGCAAAGAGACTCCCAGCCATTACTGCTCACCCGCACCACCACAGGAGGGAGCTCTCAAATCCCTGCACAGGTGTGGTCCACCATCTCCTCTATAACAGCATGGCTGAGCTCAGATCTGCCATCAAGATAGGGGCGAGAAAGCGCATGTGAGGGTATTTGAATCAGTTGGGAGTGTCTTCGTAACCTCCGATCAGATAATGCTAGATGCACACAATTTTATTTTTTCGTTCAATACAGAGTGTTGAACGAAAAAAAAAAATGGAAGAGCTTGAGAGGAGGCCTGGCCATGCCCCTTCCACGGGAGCCTGACATTTGGCCGGCTTCTGTCAGACAGGCTGCCATACACACAGGCCAAATGTGGGCCAGTTTAACAGAAACCGGCTGACATTCGGCCCGTGTGTATGAGGCTCAAGACAGAGGGATGCCATCTCTGGGAGGTTTCCAGCTGGCCTTTGGGGGGTACGCATATAGCCTTCACCCACAGCAAGGGCATTATTCAACTTTGGTCAAAGCTGCACATTTTTTTTCCTACAGGTGCCCCTTACCTGCATAAACAGGTAAACCAATCCCTTAACACTCTTCCTTTCCTTTGCTCTTTGCCACCCAAACCTAATCACCTCCTCCCACCTCTCTCCGTCCCTTTCCCTCCCTTTTCCCTTTCTCCATGTGGCATGCCCTCCTTTTCCTACTCAAACAGCTATGGACATTAGCCCACTATGAAAGTGACATTACCTGCTGAGACACAGATTAATATTGAATAAGGAAATGTTCCCTGTATATTTTGGCTATGGGTGAGCGCCAGCGGGTTGAATAACCTGTTCCTTTATCCATCAGACAAGTCAAAAGGGAGAATCCTACAGTGCTCAGAGTTCGGGTATTTACAGATCAGGCTCTCCTAATACCAGACAAATACATCACCCATTTGTACAGGCTCCCCCCCTTTCGTTGAGATTATTTTATTAAAAAACTACTGGTAGAAGTCCTGTTGGAAGATAGCGCAATGTCCTTTCTATAAGCTGAACTACTTATCACCTAACAAGAAAGAAAAAAAAAAAAAAAAAGGAGATGGCTTCATGGTTCTGGAACAATTAAAGGCCAAGCTCACCTGTTGGAATGTGTTATATGTTCCACTCATATTTAGGGTGTTCCGGCTCCTTCTACCAGTTCCCCCAACCTCCCCCTCTCCCTGACAGCGGATGGGGGATCTTCTCTCTGCACTCACTATCACAATTTAACTAGTTCCCACTATAGTCAAATGACGGCTGGGTGGGACATTCATCCTTAGACCCCTTTCCCACTGCCAGCGTTTTTCAGGCGCTATAGCGCCTGTATAGCACCTGAAAAATGCAGCTCCATTCACTCCAGTGTGAAAACCCGAGGGCTTTCACACTGGAGCGGTGCGCTGCCAGGGCGTCACAAAAATTTCCCGCCAGCAGCTTCTTTGGAGCAGTGCACTAACCTTTCCTCCACCGCTGCTCCCCACTGAAATCAAAGGGGCAGCTCTGCGATACCGGTGGTGTTTTGCGGGCGGATTGAGCCCCTTTTCAGCCACTAGTGGGGGTTAAAACCGCCCCGCTAGCAGCCGAATAGCGCCACTTTACCGCTGACGCCCCCCCAAATGTGAAAGGGCTCTTATAATATACAGTAAAACCTTGGATTGAGAGCAATTCGGTTTGAAAGCGTTTTGCAAGACAAGCAAAATTGTTAAATACATTTTGACTTGATATACAAGCGATGTCTTAATATACAAGTAGTGTCATGTCACAACTGAGAATAAAAGAGAAGAGAGGAACTTTTAAGTGTAGTAATATGGTTACATACCAACTCACATGATTGATGAATAAAAGAGGCACATCTAAGTATGCAGGCATCCGGGGTAAATCTGTCCACATAGACCGTCCTCTGCACTGCCATCGACATCACCCCTTCCATGCTGCACTCCATGAGCGCTTCAAACCTGATTTTCAGATTGCTCTACTGCGGGGTAGTCTTCATGCTCACGATGGCAGACTGATGGTGGCGAGAGCCGGCGAGGTAGAGGATGGTCTATGTGGACAGCTTTACCCCGGATGCCGGCATACTTAGATGTGCCTCTTTTAATCATCAACCATGTGAGTTGCTAAATGTTGTACCTTCATTAAATGTAACCATATTGCTACACTTAGAGGCGCCTCTCTTCTCTTTTATACTCTGGAGCTCCTGCTGGATTTTGCTTCTAATCCCCTTGTGGAGGCTTTCATTTGTGGATGGACATTTTATGTTGCTATAATCTTTTTATATGGACTATAAACTGAAAGACTTATGAATAAATGGTTGTGGAACGAATCATTTGGGTTTCCATTATTTCTGATGGGAAAATATGCTTTGATATACAAGTGCTTTGGATTACAAGTATGTTTCTGGAACAAATTATGCTGGCAATTCAGAGTTTTACTGTACACAGATTTGGGTCATTTTCAAAGAAATGTAGTAGAATACAGTCGAATTCATTAAAAAACACGATTTACTAAAATTTACGAAGAAAAACATGTTTGTTTGTTGTTTTTTCAACATTTCCAGTCTTTTTTTGTTTATTTAGCAAAAATTTAAAATGCAGTGGTGTTGTATGACCACACAATTTTTAGTTAGGCTGGTTTCGCACTTCCCAGACATCACATGCGATTCACACCCACGTTGTTGTGCACATCACATGGGATGTCTGTGCAATGCAAATTCAGCCACACAGTTTGTATTGCTGAAAACGAGCTGCACAGTGGAGGAAAGTATGACGTTTTTTTTTTTATTTATTTTTTTATTTAAAATAACAAAGGCTTACAATCACTTTAAAATAACAGCTTTTATTCCTGTTGTCCTAGGCACCCCTGAGTGTCGTTAAGGTCAATACCCTTCCCACATGACATAACAAAGACGTCAACATTGTTTTGGCAATGGATTCTACAGTCACTTCTTCTACATGATTGGGATTCCATCAGTGGAGACCCCCTTGGCTGCCATCAGCTGTGACAGTAATCGATAAGACAGCTGGGAAGAAATGGGATTTCTGGTGGACCAATGAAAGACAAGATACTGTATATATCATAACATTTTAGCAAGTCAGAAACAAGGAAAATGGAATTACTGGTTTTGGGTGGGACAAGCCTTGAATAATACATTAGTAAAATAAAGTAGATCATGTAAAATTTACAAAAAGGTCAAATGATCTAAAGCTAGGCATATACAGTAATTTCTATGACTTACTGTATTTAAATTGGACCCATCATAATTACCATACTACCAAATCTTTCTTAGAAGACCAAAATACCTATACAGAATCCGAACAGCAGTCTTGTCATGTTCATAAACTATTTTTGTGGCAAAAATGCATTAAAGCTGAACTCTTGACACAAAATAAAATTAAAAAAAATAAAATAAATGAAATATTATTATTATACACGATTTATATAGCGCCAACAGTTTACGCAGCGCTTTACAATGTATAGGGGGGACACCAATTACAGAACAATACAAAAGGTACAGGAGGGCCCGGCTCATAGAGCTTACAATCTAAAAAGGGAGGGGGGGGGGGGGGGTTGTACAAAAGGTAAACAATATAAATCCGCTTTGTGTGCACCATATACCCAGATATCACCTTGTGAAATATGCAGAGACATAATCATTAAAGAGGCTCAAGGTTGTTACCTTCATGCATTCTATGCAGCGCCCCCCCCCCCCCCACTAATACTTACCTGAGCCCCATCCCGATCTGCACGAGAGCCTCGGCTCTCCAGGGACTCTCCCTTATCATTGGCTGAGGCAACAGTGGACGCCACTGTCAATCAAGGCCAGTGAGCCAATGAGGAGACAGGGGGCGGGCCGAGGCGCGGCTGTGTGTAAATAGACACACAGAGCAGTGGCTCGGGAGCGAGACGGTTTTCAGTATCCCCACAAGCCGCTTGCTCTAGGGGCACTCGGCAGGAGGGAGGAGCACCAAGACAGGAGCACCAAGACAGGAGCACCAAGACAGGAGCACCAAGACAGGAACACCAAGACAGGAGCACCAAGACAGGAGCACCAAGACAGGAGCACCAAGACAGGAACACCAAGACAGGAGCACCAAGACAGGAGCACCAAGACAGGAGCACCAAGACAGGAGCACCAAGACAGGAGCACCAAGACAGGAGCACCAAGACAGGAGCACCAAGACAGGAGCACCAAGACAGGAGCACCAAGACAGGAACACCAAGACAGGAACACCAAGACAGGAACACCAAGACAGGAACACCAAGACAGGAGCACCAGGTGAAAAATGAAGGAAAAAAGCCTTAAAAAAAGAAGATCAAAAGCAACCACCATATCTAAGGAATGTTGAGCTGAAAATATTTAAAAAAAATGGATTTAAAGTGGTAGTAAACTTTTTTTTGTTTAAAGTATTTTTACCTACAGGTAAGACTATAATAAAAGCTTGCATGTAGGTAAAATGAAAATCTCATAGATGTGCACCATTTAGGAGATAGCCAAGCAAGCATCAGCCGGTGAGGTCACCAGTGCATGCGCTATGAAGGAACGGCAAACTTGTGCTCATGCTGCATGGCGAGGCCGGGATGTCATTGCGGCTCCACCAGTCAGAAGGCCGGAGTCTGCGAACCCGGAAGGAAGACTAGGTGAAGATGGAAGCCTCAGAGCACACACTGCTGGGGGGCTTCTTTTTAGGGCAAGTCTTTCATAATGTGCTAGTATGCAATGCATATGATATTGCCTTGCAGGGTGAAAATGATATATAATAGAGCTGCACAATTCTGGCTAAAAGGAGAATCACAATTTTTTTTTACTTAGATCACAATTCTCTCTCCATTCTCGGGTGTAACATCATCGTTCACATTAAAACAAAAATAAAAAAATGGGCTAACTTTAGGTTTGTTTTTTTTTCATTGAAGTGTATCTTTTCCCAAAAAATTGCGTTTGAAAGACTGCTGGGCAAATACAGTGTGACATAAAATATTGCAGCAATTGACATATTATTCCATAGGGTCTCTGCTAAAATATATATATATATATATAAATGTTTGGGGGTTCCAAGTTATTTTCTAGCAAAAAATATTGATTTTAACTCAAGAAACAAGTGTCAGAAAAAGATTTAGAAAAACTTGTCAGACTGCCTGGATTTTTTTTTTCCCCCCCACACAGAAATGTATCCCTTTGATCTAAGAAGGAAGAGTTAGTTACAATGTTTCATTTTAAAAACTTGGCAGATTGCCCGGATGTTTTCTTTTGACAGCTGAGTGACCAGATGAGTCTCTCCACTTGTTATATGAAAGAATCTGTAAACTCTGCAATAGACATTGTCAGGAGGGTTGAATCCAGATCATGATTAATTATGCAGCTCTAAATATATATTCACTTTAAAACTACTTTAAAACAAGTTTCTAAAGCTAGGACATTTTTTGCCTTGAAGCAGAACACCACCCTAAAAAAAGGGAAGTTTTTCTCTAATGCCTCCTTCTCCCTCCTCTCCCACTTTTGTAGGTTTAATTTTTTTTTTTTTTTGTGGAGGGGTAAGCAGGTAGCCGCTCCCACTTTAAAGCGGGAGTTCCGCCGTTTTTTTTTTTTTTTTTAAAGTCAGCGGCTACAAATACTGCAGCTGCTGACTTTTAAAATAAGGACACTTACCCGCCCAGCGCGCCCACGATGTCGGCACCCGAAGCCTATCTCTCGATCGTCTCTCGGGTGCTGCCGCCGCCATCTTGGGTATGGGAATCAGGAAGTGGAGCCTTGCGGCTTCACTTCCCGGTTCCCTACTGCGCATGCGCGAGTCGCGCTGCGCAATAAGAATGGTCCCCGCTGTCTCTGGGATCAGTGGACAGAGGGGGACCCGCAGGAAGTGGCGTAAATATCCGCAGATACTGTACAGGTATCTGCACCCCTCTCCCCCCTGAAAAGGTGCCAATTGTGGCGCCGGAGGGGGGGAGGGTTCCAATGAGCGGAAGTTCCACTTTAGGGTGGAGCTCTTCTTTAACTCTGACCGCCTAAGGTCAGTGATGGCGAACCTTGGCACCCAAGATGTTTTTGAACTGCACGAGCATCATGGAAAATGTAGTTCTAAAACATCTGGGGTGCCAAGGTTCGCCATCACTGATCTAGGTGATCAAAACGGGGAAGTTCTCCCATCTCCCCTTCCTATCCACAACCTTCTGGGACATCTAATTTCACAAATGGCTGTGGGTTCATTCACATAGAGCAGTGCAGCCAGCTTCCCTTAGTAAATATGGCAGCACTAGGGACCCAAAGACCAACAGAGAGGCAGCAGAGGAAGCCAATGCCTCCTGCTGTCAATCAAATCATGTGAGCGGGGGATGGGAGCAGCAGCACCATTTGTGTATATAGACACACGCCGAGCCTGGCTTAGAATCAAGATCAACAAGTACGTTGTGCTTAAATGAAATAAAAAGTAAATAAATAATATAAACAAGTGAGTCCAAGGAGTCATAAACGTGACACAATAGTGAAGGTTTGAATGCTGTGGAGATCTTGTGTGATCTTGTGTCACCACCACCAAAAAGTGTTGACCACCTATTACGAGGGGTTAACATAGGCTTGTATGTCTGGAAAAACACCACGTCTAAGGAAGTCCGCTCAACAGAAACTTCAAGCCACCACCGGGGAAAACATCAGGTTTCTTTTACTCCAATCATGACATCAGGTCATATACCCCAAATGAGAGACAAACGCCACAATAGCGTAAAAAAAAAACTTTCTTGCCAGAATTTAATGAAGGTAATGCACTTACATGAAAAGACGATTAACACAGCATGTACTGGACACAGTGGTTTCAGAAGTAGAGTCTCCAAATGTGATGAAAGGAAATGATGCAATCCCATTACCTTCATCAAATTCTGGTAAAAAAAAGGTTTTACGCTATTGTGGCGTTTGTCTCTCATTTGGGGTATATGACCTGATGTTTTCCCCGGTGGTGGCTTGAAGTTTCTGTTGAGCGGACCTCTTTACAGACGTGGTGTTTTTCCAGACATACAAGCCAATGTTAACCCCCCTGTAATAGGTGGTCAATGCTTTTTGGGGGGTGGTGACGCAAGATCTCCACAGCATTCAAATCTTCACTATTGTGCCACGTTTGTGACTCTTGGACCCCTCACCCCAAAGCACCTGCCCCAATGTTGATGAGGACAAGGGCCGACAGCCCTGGCCATTGATTGTTGGGGTCAGTGGGCGGGGGGCTTTTAACAAGGTTTTTTTTTGGCGTGGGGGTTTCCCTTAAAATCCATACTGGGGGGGGGGGGGGGGGGTGTCGGATCCCTGCTTAGCTGCTTATTTAAGTCAGATGCATGTCGCAGGGCAAAAGTCGGATCCAAAGTCGTGTTGTACCATTGTCAAAGGGGCCTTGCTCTGTCATTTCAAGCAAGTTACTCCCTGTACACAACAAGGGATATACTGTATAGAACCAATGAAGCCTTCTGTACACAACACAGTGACAGGCTTTCTCGATTAGCATCTGGGGCAGCATTTCCAACCACTACCAGCAAAACATTGTATGATTTATCTTAGATGATCATCACAGAATATCAGCCAAACCACAGGGACAGCGTTCTGGTCGGGAGTTAACAACTAATCCACTTTTGTGCTTTTGTCATCATTTTTATTGTGGAATGTTAAATCGTACTTCACCAAAACTACACCCAAGGATGCATCATCCATAAAAATCTCCCAAAATAAAAAGTCATTGAAAAGAAGGGAAAATTATGACTCAGGATTTTTTTGGAACCACAAAACACTCATTTGGTTTGGGTTAGAGGGAAGATTATAAAATCGAGTCCTATTTTTGGAACCGCACAGAATGTGTACCGGTGAATGACCCCCCACCACCAAGTACAGCGTACATAAATACAAACATTTAGGAATTACAAATACGGGGGGTTCCCATCTCTGGACTACCAAATAAAAAGTAGTAATTACTGTTTTTCTTAATTTATTGTTCCAGAAATGCTGGTAGTGCAGCTATTGCTATACTTCCAGCGCTCTGACATCCCAACTACGGCTGTCATACACGGCAGCTGTAATATCATTCACTGCCCACCCCTCCGCCCCCCCTTAAAGTGACACTAAACAAGATTTTTATTCTCTAAAACTAATCCGTACGCATCCACTACTTAACAGCTTCAGCCCCGGAAAATTTTTCCCCCTTCCTGACCAGAGCACCTTTTTGTGATTCGGCACTGCGTCGCTTTAACTGACTATTGCGCAGTCGTGCGACGTTGCACCCAAACAAAATTGACGTCCTTTTTTTCCCCCCCCCCACAAATAGAACTTTCTTTTGGTCGTGTTTGATCACCTCTGCGGTTTTTATTTTTTTGCATTATAAATAAAAAAGTGCGACAATTTTGAAAAAAAAACAAAATTTTTTAATTTTTGCAATAAATATCCCCCAAAAATATATTTAAAAAAATAAAAAAATAATTTTTTTCCTCAGTTTAGGCCGATATGTATTATGCCGCATACACATGTATCAGACTATCCGGCGGACTTTCCGAACGAGCTACCTGCCCACGCACGGTACTTTGGCGGCGGACTAGGTACGGCAGACTAAGTCCGCCGGACTATCCGCCATACTTTTGAAATGAATGGACTCGCCCACACACACACACGGAGGAAAGTCCGCTCATATTGAGCGTGGCTCCAGGTAGCCGGGACCAGCGAAAATTGCGTCACTGGCCCCATCACCTGGTATGGACTTAAAGGGGAATCCCTACACCGAAAAAACGGCGTGGGGGTCCCCCCCTAGGTCCATATCAGACCCTTATCCGAGCACGCTAACCGGTCGGCCAGGAAAGGGGATGGGGGACGAGCGAGCGCCCCCCCCCCCTCCTGAGCCGTACCAGGCCGCGTGCTCTCAACATGGGGGGGGTGCCTTGGGGATCTGAGATTTTTATGATGACTGCAACATTATGGCAGACACATCGGACACTTTTGACACTATTTTGGGACCATTTTCATTTATACAGTGATCAGTGCTATAAAAATGCACCGATAACTGTGTAAATGACACTAGTAGGGAAGGAGCTAAACACTAGGGGGGCGATGAAGGGGTTAAGTGGGTCCTAGGGAGTGATTCTAACTGTGGGGGGGGGGGGAGGGGGGAGGGATGGGCTACCACTGACATGACAGCGATCACTGCTCCCGATGACAGAGAGCAGTGATCCCTGTCATGATACAAGGCAGAACAGAGAAATGCCTTGTTTACATAGAGTCCGCTGTTCTCACAAGCACGGTCACGCTGTACAGGCTCCCTCTAGCCCCACCAAAAGGGGCCCATTTGCCCACCGCTGCCATTTTGCCGATGTTTGTTGGCGTGCAGCAGTCGGCAAGTGGTTAAAGTGTCACTAAACGCACATCATAAAAAACTATCAATAAATGGTGTATTACATGCTGTTCATACTCACTATGAGATTTGTTTTCTGTATTCTACAAAAACCAAACCTGGTTCATCCTGCTGCTCTCCATTTCCACCTTCTGTCCCCAATTCAGCTAGGGATTTTGTAGCTTTCGTGACAACTCTGCACGTGCTCAGTTTTCAGCCTTTCCGCATCACATCTCATGTGACTATAGAGTCACATATGTGGGCATATACACAGTTCTAAAGGACAGTCCACTCCCTCCCTCCCCCATGCCCACTACCCAGCTAAACACAATGGGGTGGGATATTACATGTAGATTAAATGGAGGCTTCATCTCCATCTTATTCTAAGACACAAACTGGGAGGGGCATAAAACAGAAATCTGCCCACCTCACTCTGAAAGGATCCCGACTCTAAAGTCGGGATCCACCCAAATGCCTAAACCGGCAGCTGGCTTAGCCTCTCAGCATGCCACTGGGAATCTGAGCCAACTGTTCCTGCCCCCTGCACAACCTGGTGCACTCCAGTAAGCATTGGAGAGGTAGAGCAGACAGACTGACCGTCATCGTTCTCTGCTCACCGAAGACCAAGAACTGAGCAATCGGCGGCCTTTGATCACTCAGTTTTCAGTGTAGAGGCAGTGGAGGAACAATGCTGCATCCACCTAGGTGAGCAGTTTTTTAAATTTCAACCTTCTCTTTTAAAGACCAAGTTCCCCTTTTGCTTTCTTTCATTCAAAAAATGCAAAGCATTCCCCGATTGGCACCAATGCTGAGTGCCCCACCCCCTCCTCACTACATGTGATTGGCAGCAAAGTGAGTCAATGGCTTTCTGAGCCTAGAGAGAGCCTCTACACTCATGCACACTGCTGGATCGAGATCATGCTCAGGTAAATATAAGGGGGTCTAGAGGGGAGCTGCAGATAATGCATTAAAGTGAGCACGTATATTTGTGTGATCTGGCACTCCTGGGTAGGGGGCACGTGTGCGCTGCCGGTGGCTCGCTTCCACTGTGATTACACACAGCAGAAGCTGAGGGGTGGGAACTGGGTAGTCGATGTCTACCAGCACCCACCAGTCATCAGGCAGAGAGATAGAACCAAGATCTGCCTATGTAAACAAGGCAGATCGCTGTTCTGACAGAAGGGAAGGGATGGAGTTTGTGTCCCTGCAAAGCAGCAAATAAAATCCATCTCTTCTCCTAGTAAAAGCAGCACACATAGTATAGTAAAACACTGGTTAGGCACAGGGTTAACCCCTACCATTAGTGTACCATTAGTACAGTGACAGTGCATATTGTTAGCACTGATCACTATATTAGTGTCACTGGCCCCAAAAGTGTCAGAATGTCCGCCACAAAATCACAGTCCCACCCTAAGTCCCTGATCGTCACCATTACTAGTATATATATTAAAAAAAATAAAAAACCCATCCCATAGTTTGTAGACATAACTTTTGCACAAACCAATCACTATACGCTTATTGGGATTATTTTTCTAAATTGATGAAGACATTTAGGATTTTTTACATCGGATGTTTTATAGAAGTAAAAAAAAAAAATATATATATATATATATATATATATATATATATATATATATATATATATATATATATATATATATATATATATATATATATACATACATACACACACACACACACACACACACACACACACACACACAAACACACACATAAACACACACATAAACACACACATAAACACACACATAAACACACACATAAACACACACATAAACACACACACACAAACAAAACAAAAAAAAAAAAAAAAACAAAAAAAAAAAAATAATACATTTTATTTAAGCACAGCACCACACAACCGTACGTTCGTCAGTTAAAGTAATGAAGTGCCATATCACACAAAATGGCCTGGTCATGAAGGGGGGGGGGGTAAATCTTGCAATAACAAATTTCATTATGCTTACCTGCTCTGTGCAAAACCACTCTAATCCCCCCTCTTCTTGGGTCCTCCCACATGGCGCTCCTGGTCCCACCCCCCTGCCAAGTGCCCCCACAGCAAATAGATTACTATAGGAGCACCCAAACACAGAGCCACAGCTCAGTCCCGCCCCCAATCACTTGTCATCAGCTCCCGCTGCTGTCTCAGTCAATGAGGAGAGTCACCGGAGATACGAGATTTTAGTTCATATTGCTGGTTCATGATGGAGCTCAGGGAAGTATTAAAGGGGGGGCCTGCTGCACACAGTTTTTTTTTACCTTCATCCATAAAATGCATGAAGTTAAGAAAATAAAAATAAAAAATAAAAAAAACACACACACACAACATTAAACCTTTTGCACCACTTTAACCACTTGCCATTGCATATCTATGGCTGGGCGCTCTCTCCTTCCGAGTGGATGTTCAGGAACGTCCCTCAGAAGGAGCGGGATCGTGCACGTTCCCGCGCAGCGGTGTGATCCCGATGCGCTCACGTCACCCAGACACGGCGCATCTTAGATCGGCAGTTGGGCTCTGTTATTGGCCCTCCTGATCACATGACGGCTGTGTCCAATCATGGCAGTCATGCGATGTAAACAACCGGTTGCTAGGCAATCGGCTCTCCTCACACGGAATTTGTCGCTGAGGAGAGGAGAGGAGAGGAGAGGAGAGGGGAGGGGAGGGGAGGGGATCTCTGCAGCCGGATGTTTTTTTTACAGCTTTTTACTCACTGATCACCAACCTAGTGTCACCACACAGTAAAAACACACATGTCCCCACATAGTAATGATCCCCAAAACATGTCCCCCACATATTTAACATTAAAATCACATGTCCCAATGATCATCTGCACACACATGTCCAAGACCACCTGCGCACATCTGTACATGATCATTTGCGTACATATGTCCATGATCACAAACCAATTATTATACACTTAACGGGATTTTTTTTTACCAAAAAAACATGTAGCAAAATAAAATTTGGCTTAAATTTATGACAAAATTTGATTTTATTGGATTTCTTTTAAAATAGAATAAAGAAAATATTGTTTTGTTTTTTTTCCAAATTTCCGCTTATCGCAAAAAAAATACCACCAAAAGAAAGCTCCATTTGTGTGAACAAAATGCTAAAAATTTAATTTGGGTACAGTGTAGCATGACCGCGCAATTGTCATTGAAAGTGCGAGAGCACCGACAGCTGAAATCTGGTGTGGGAAGGAAGGGGGTGAAAGTGCCCGGTATTGTTGTGGTTAAATTAGAATACAACAAAAAGATTCCACAGCAAATATGTTACAACTAGAAAAGGTTATAAAAAGGTTACTTTAAATTAGCCAATTACTTCTTGGTATAAATTTATCCTGGGCACAGATCTCCTCTAATATTTCTACTCTCACCTTTTATTTATGCATATGGAATGCTACCAATGGATTTATTCTTGAAACCTCTACTGCACATATTTCATTATATAAAATAAACATAAAATGGAACATTCATGAGCTCGTTTCATTTTTAATCTCGCAATTTGCTTTTTACACCTGAAAGTACATTCAAATCTCTCCTCCATATAAAACAGAAATCTACTTCTGTTCCCTCGAGATGGAACAGACACAATGTCTTCTTTGGAAATCCCCTAGAAATTCAAATGAACCCTACTTATCAACGCACACAACCTTATCGCCAAGAATGGAAGGGAATTTGCCGCAATAAACTACAGGAGAACATTTTGAGGACAGTCACTAAAGTCTTTGTAAAGGCTTAGGTTTTTTTTTTTACCTTAAAGCGGAGTTACACCCAAAAAAAAAAAAAAAGGGGGGGTACAGGATACCCGTTTTTTGACAGGTATCCTGTTCCCACTTCCAGGAGTCCAGCCCGTGACATCACCGCGGGGCTCTCCCCTTCTCGCTCCTCCTCCCCCTGTCGCCAGGCCAGTAGGAGAGAGGAGCGGCCTCGCGCATGCACAGTAGGGTTCCCGGCGTGAAGCTGTAAGGCTACACTGTCGGGTTCCCTTAACCGCAATGGTGGCGGCAGCATCCAACAAATGATCGAAATATCAACTGCAGTGCTGACATTGCTGGACTCCAGGACAGGTAAGTGTCCCATTGTTAAAAGCCAGCAGCTGCAGTATGTGTGGCTGCTGGCTTTTAATTTTAAATTGTTTTGGGTGGAACACTGCTTTAAATTAGAAGTCCACCCCAACACTAAACTCTCTGCATCTACAGACATCCACAATCTAACACTAAGCTATCTAACCATGTAAAGAAGAAATCAGTATACATACCTTATCTGTGGGCAGTACGGTCTCCAGCAGTGGAAGCTCTGCAGAGGACACAGCCGACAACGGCTGTGAAATGAATGGGGAGTGACGTCACCTATAGGCTTACTATGGGGCTTCCATTGTCAGCTGTGTCCTCTGTACCCGCTGCCACTCAGGGTGGGATCGGGTTGGGTCAATTTAAAAAAAGCTATGTAAACGGATTTCTTCTTTACAGGGTTAAATAGGTTAGTGTTAGATCGTGGATGTCTGTAGATGCCGGGACTTTAGCGTTAGGGTGCACTTCTAGTTTAATGCATTTTATACATTCAAGCGGAGTTCCATCCAAAAGTGGAACTTCCGCTTTAATGACTCCTGGCTTTCTAAATGTCCAACATTTGCAAATTTGGGGGTGGGGGGGTTTGGAGGAAGGGAATATGTACCTAGTTTGGATGGGTACCCAGCTCCCACTTATGCTCGTGGTGCCGCAGAAGTTATCTTCTGAATGAATGAAATACTTGTATAGTGCACAATGTGAACTGAATCGCCTCTAGGCGCTTCTCCCTTCCCTGAAATCTTCTGGGACATGTCACAGGTCCCAGAAGATTGCCCAGCCATTCAGGATGCGTAGTACGACTCGCTCATGCGCAGTGCACACCCAGCTGTGAAGCCACAGCCTGTCACAGCATTGTGCCCACACTTGCAATGCCGGCACCGCAGAGAGAAGGAGAGAGGCGAGGCTTTGGGAGGCCAAATCGCTGGACCGTGGGACAGGTGAGCGTGCGTTTTTATTAAAAGTCATCAGCTACACTTTTTGTAGCTGTTGACTTAATAAAAACACAGAAATGTCTGGAACTCTGATTCTGCATTGCATGTCTCTCACCCCCCCCCCCCCCCCCTTCCCCCATGCTTACCTGAGCCGATCCAGCGATGTGCATGAGGGCCAAGGCTCTCCAGACTGTCTCTCCTCACTGCACAGATTGATACGTGATATCAGTGCCGGGACAAGATCATCCAGTGCCCAGGGCAAGGATGCCAAACTGCACCCCCCCTTTCCCTTAGAGTTAGGGTCAGGGTGTCCCCTACCCCTGCAATAGGGGCAGCCGCCCCTCCTGCCCTCCCCTTGTCCTGGCCCTGCGTGATATGCTGTCATTTCAATTCTGTGACAAATGAGCAGGAACGAGCTGACCTGTCTGTCAATATACAAAGAGGAGCAGCCAAGAACGTGGTGGATCAGGGCTGCTCTTTGCAATATCATTACACAGGACAAGCAACTATGATAGGTTTGTTATTTTAAAAGGAAAAAAAACTGAAGATTTAAATGTCACTTTAATAGAAGCTGGATGGACACATTGTGGTTCTCTTCAGCTAGTACATTGTGGCTGTTATTAAAGCAATACAATGGTGAATGGATGCTTCAATAGCTGGCAGTGTTTTCTTCTATTAACAACTCAAAGAAAACAAACACGCTGCTTTCATTAGAAATCTGATTACCTAAACCGAGTTAACAAGATGTATTCAGGATTATAATAATTAGGCTTTTGAAGCCCACGTTCACCCTTTTCACGTTTTCCACCCATGACATACCTGCTGTACAGTCTTAATTATTAGGTAGATTAAATGTTCTTTTCCCACTTTTTGCACTTCTTCACTTTGCTGTATTATTTCTCCCTCCCACTTTATTTAAAGCAGTAGTAAACCGCTGAAAATAATAACAATTTTTTTTATTTATTTTTTAATATATACCGTATCTATGGGCATATAACACGCACCCCAAGTTTAGAAGGGAAGTTTTAAAAAAAAAAAAAAAAAAAAAAAAAAAACTTACATTTAAATGGCCATCAATGCAGCCTTGTCAGTGTCAATTGCAGCCTTGCATTGCAGCCTTGTCAGTCATTTGCAGCCTCGTTAGCGTTTTCCATTTAAAAATGGCACCGCCGAGATACAGAGCGGATGTCCTGTGTATCTTTGGGTATTTTCGGCCGCAATCAGCTGTTCTCGGCTTTCCGAAAGCCGCCGAGAACGAGAGATAGAGATAGCACTGTATGGACATAATGTGCTAGTATGCATCCCATCCTAGGTAGCACATTAAGACAGACTTACCTAAAAACAAAGCCTCCCAGCGGCATGCTGTCACCGCTGAAGGTGCTTCCGTCTTCATCAAGTCTTCCTTCTGGGTTTGCAGGCTCAGACGACATGAATGGTTGAGCCGGCGATTACGTCACTCCCACGCATGAGCGCAAGAGTCACTGTTTAGGGTGCAGCTCTAAAGGAATGGCCGTTCCTTCAGAGCGCATGTGATGGTGACACACTTAAGTGTTTCGGAACATCAAACCAATTTAAACAATAGTCAAGGACAACACAAGTAAACACAAAATGCAATTTGTAAATGAAGGTGTTTATTATTAAAGGTGAAAAAAATCCAAACCATCATGGCCCTGTGTGAAAAAGTGATTGCCCCCTAAACCTAATAACTGGTTGGGCCACCCTTAGCAGCAACAACTGCAACCAAGCGTTTGCGATAACGTGCAATGAGGCTTTTACAGCGTCCTGGAGGAATTTTGGCCCACTCATCTTTGCAGAATTGTCCTAATTCAGTTACATTAGAGGGTTTTCGAGCATGAACGGCCTTTTTAAGGTCATACCACAACATCTCAATAGGATTCAGGTCAGGACTTTGGCTAGGCCACTCCAAAGTCTTCATTTTGTTTTTCTTCAGCCATTCGGTGGTGGACTTGCTGGTGTGTTTAGGATCATTGTCCTGCTGCAGAACCCAAGTTCGTTTCAGCTTGAGTACACGAACAGATGGTCGGACATTCTCCTTCAGGATCTCTTGGTAGACAGCAGAATTCATAGTTCCTTTTATCACGGCAAGTCTTCCAGGTCCTGAAGCAGCAAAACAGCCCCAGACCATCACACTACCACCACCATATTTTACTGTTGGTATAATGTTCTTTTTATGAAATGCAGTGTTCCTTCTACGCCAGATATACTTGGACACACACCTTCCAAAGAGTTCCACTTTTGTCTCATCGGTCCACAGAATGTTGTCCCAAAAGTCTTGGGGATCATCAAGATGTGTTGTGGAGAAATTGAGACGAGCTTTGATGTTCTTTTTGCTCAGCATTGGTTTTCTCCTTGGAACTCTGCCATGCAGGCCATTTTTGCCCAGTCTTTTCCTGATGGTGGAGGCATGAACGCTGACCTTAACTGAGGCAAGTGAGGCCTGCAGTTCCTTGGACGTTGTTGTGGGGTCTTTTGTGACCTCTTGGATGAGTCGTCGCTGCGCTCTTGGGGTAATTTTGGGCGGCCGGCCACTCCTGGGAAGGTTCACCACTGTTCCATGTCTTCGCCATTTGTGGATAATGGCTCTCACTGTGGTTCGCTGGATTCCCAAAGCTTTGGAAATGGCTTTATAACCCTTTCCAGACTGATAGATCTCAATTACTTTCTTTCTCAATTGTTCCTGAATTTCTTTGGGTCTCGGCATGATGTGTAGCTTTTAAGGATCTTCTGGTGGACCTTACCGTGTCAAGCAGCTCCTATTTAAGTGATGCCTTGATTGTGAACAGGTGTGGCAATAATCAGGCCTGGGTGTGGCTAGAGAAATTGAACTCAGGTGTGGACAACCACAGTTATAGTATGTTTTAACAAGGGGGGCAATCACTTTTTCACACAGGGCCATGATGGTTTGGATTTTTTTTCACCTTTAATAATAAACACCTTCATTTACAAATTGCATTTTGTGTTTACTTGTGTTGTCCTTGACTATTGTTTAAATTGGTTTGATGTTCCGAAACACTTAAGTGTGACAAACATGCAAAGGAACAGGAAATGAGGAAGGGGGCAAACACTTTTTCACACCACTGTAGCTCCCATCTTCTGCACTAAAAGGGTCACCTGTAGGTAAAAATTATATAACGGAGTTTACTCCAACTTTAAAAAAATAATAATGAAATAAAAGATGTCATGCCAAAAATATGCATTTTCGTGTAAATTCCCGTTTCTAAAAAAACATATTTGATGAAAATCCTGGCCCAGTGGCAGTGGGCATAGTCATATGCTTTTTCTTAAAAGCGGCATTCCAGGCTAAAGCCAATTATTCTTAAAAGGGGAACAATGGTCAAAGCTCTTTTGGCCCCACTTCTCCTGTCGGTTACAGGGGCGCACTTTCTGCACTCTTGTGACCCATATTCAGCCAACAGCGGGCCAAGTCCTATATTGGCTGACGTCACTCAGCTAGTCCAGGCTCTGGAGGGATCCCAACTTTAATGTAAGGATCCACCCAGATAACTGAGCGGCAGCTGGCTCAGCCTCCAAGTGTGTCACCGAGAGCCTGAGCCAGCCGTTCCTGCCCCCTTCATAGCCCACAGCGATGTCAGCCAAGAGGAGAGCAGTAAGTGGCCAGCCGAGTCTGAGTTACATGTAAGCTGAGGAAGAGTCTGAAATATGTGGTATATAGCTACTTATCTTTTAAAAAGCATTTACAGTGGGGGACTTAATGTACAATAAGAGGGGATACGTTAAGACACAGTTATTTTAAAACTTGTAGAGTATGATGGGGGCGCTCTCCCAGGAGGGGTGGGGCAAGTCGGAGTGACGTCACCCGCCAGTCGATTATGCCAGTCGTAGCATCGATGCCGCATCGTGGATACCCGAATCACTATGCATTGATGCTACAATTATATTCCACATTAGGACAGGACATTATATGTCCTCCCGGCAGCAATGTGTTTTTCTACTATGTGAATGCCTGTACCCTGAGTGCCAGTGTCCCTGATCCCACCAGCCGTCTGCCTCCGATCCCACCAGCCATCTGCCTGCCAAACATGTCATACTTACCTTCTATGTACAAGGGTTTTGCACAGAGCAGCCCCAATCCTCCTTTTCTGGGGTCCCCCGGTGGTGCTCCTGGCCCCTCCTCTTCATCAGGTGCCCCCACAGAAAGCCGCTTTCCATGGGGGGCACTCGTGTGGGCGCAATCCCGAGTCCTACTGCTGTGGCCATTGTCACATGCAGCAGAACTCAACCCCATCACTGGATCTGATTGACAGCAGTGGGAGCCAACGGCTCCCGCTGCTATCAATCTATCCGAGGAGGACCCGAAACAGCGGCTGGAGCTGCTGTGCTTGTTCCCGTCACTGGAAAGACCAGGTTCAGGTAAGTAAAAGGGGGGCTCTGGGGGGCTGCTGTACTACAGAATGTTTTTCACCTTGATGCACGTGAAAAATCTAGGAGGGTTTACAGCCCCTTTAAGACTAATGTTTGAAAATTGATATTTCTTGGTGTTGTGCCAGAACAATATTTCAGTCCTTGATAACATAGAAAATGTTATTTCTACAATCAGAAATGTTCCAGTTCCAAACCTGCCAAGTGTGAGGTTCCCACGACAGTATACAGTGCCTTGAAAAATGATTCATACCCCTTAACATTTTCCACATTTTGTTATGTTACAACCAAAAACGTAAATAT